>NC_132802.1:36705008-36922508 GCF_048594095.1 Paramormyrops kingsleyae
GAGGTTATACTACTGAACTCACATCAATAATGCCCAAATTCTGTAGATAGTTCAATATTGGTGAAATCGAAAACCCCCAATTTGAAGCGGTTAGCACGCATTGTGAGGCAGTGTGGGGGTGGCACAGTGGCAAGGTGGACTGAGAACCACAAACTCACAACCGCAAACCACGTTCCTGTAAAACCCAAAGAGCAGTTCCCTGCTGCAAAGCTCAAGCCACATCTTTTTGACAGAGGACAAAGCTATCATATATCCGCTGAAGAATACTGCTACAGCACCCATACAGGCAAATGACTTGGATAATGCATGAAATAAAAGGTTTAAATCTCTGTAGCATATACCAGCATAACATGAACCTACAAGGCTCATATCAGCCAGCCAGCTGACCGTTTTCGTTCCTCTGGTACACCAGTCACCCACCTTTGATGCACTATTTCATCAGACCATGAAAAAACAATCTACAAATGCTGCCACCTGCCCTGCATTTCCCATCAGCGTGCAGTCTGCGATCTTTCTGAAGGTAGCCTGCAAACTATTGTTTAGTGTTTCATTGCCCTGGCAGCCAGACAAATTCAACACCCAGAGAACACCGAAAGGAGGACAAACTGGTTTACCACATTCCATCTCTTAATAGCTGCTTCATTGTGTTTATTATAAGAAAAACAAAACCAAAAAAGCGTGCATTGAATTGCAATGGCAGTGCAATCTACACAGTATACCACAGAAAATCGATTTTTTCCAATTGTTTACAATAAAGTCAGTTGAAAAAGTACTGAGATACCCAAATATGCAGAATAAAAAGGTCAGTCAGACAGCAGTGCTAGCTGAAAGGATTAGACCTTACAAGGACTTATGTACTGTGTGCTGCAGATGAGCTGCAATTGGCAACAGCAGGGCACATCAAGGACAGAATCACTCACATCTGGCTGTAGGCGATTGGCTCGGCGCCCATAGCTGCTGGTCTTGGAAGGCTGGACTGACTGGCGGAGGGGGATGGAGTGGGGCTTGTACTCCTTATCGACCTCTTCACTGTCATATGGCCTTGGTTTGCACTGCTAAAGGAGAGAGGAGAATGATATTAGCCACCATGACCAACAGCATAGGACACTCATATGGGAGTAACCAGGCTCCTCTGGTTTACACAGACTAGCATGCAGAGCCATAGTCGACTTGCCAGGCTGGACGTTTCTATCATTTAAAGGCCACCAGGACATTGATAATTTTGTAGAGGAATAGTAGAAGATTATAGGACCTTCATTGGCAAAATGGCGCCTGACTGGAACACCTCAAAGGGGTATATGATCCTCTCATAGTGAGAGCGCAGCAGGGAGCCGATGTTCTTCCCGGGTGGGTACCCCAACTTCTGGGCCACACGAGCCCATCGCCTCTCCTTACAGACAGACTCAAAGCCTCCTTCGTCAGCCACAATCTGTAACACACCATACCTACAGTCAATACTCATCGGTACCAGGTGACCAAGAGATTCTATCCCACTTTCGAGCATACGAAGTGTGACCTGCTCCATGGCCATCAGGAAAAAGGCAAAACGTGTTGCGTCTGCCATGACATAATTATTTAGGTTGTAAAAAAAGTTTGCTCTACTTGAATAAGGACCATCATTCAGTTTTTACTCTTATGAAGTCATTTCATATCGGCATCATAATGGGACAGTAAAATTAGGATGCTTTTTGGGAAGCTTATGGTGGAAAAATGCCATACACAAGGAATGGATATTTGACTCACAAGAACTTCGGCAGACTTTCAGTAAAAACATGCCAACATTTCTAACAAAGCCCGTTAATGCAATGCTTATAGTTGGTGCAATAATGCATCTCACCCAGTGAAATTACAGCTCAGACAAACAGTTGTCAACACTGATTTGTGTGTGTGTGTGTGTGTGTGTGTGTGTGTGTGTGTGTGTGTGTGTGTGTGTCTGTCTGTCTCCAGACCTTGGACAAGCTAAAAAGGTCCAATATCCGTCTCTCGATGTTGGGAATTTTTAGGGAGGAGCTCTGGATCTCCCAGAACTTGGCAATGCGATCCAGATAGTTTAGCTTCACACGGGTCTCCGCCTAAACATAGAAATGCACAAAAAAGCAATCAATGATGAGGAAGGACTACTAATGGAATAAATCTGGTCGAACTACTCACACTACAAACTAAACACAAAATATAACACTACATAACACACTCCAACTAAACTGTACAGAGGACAGACCTCCAACTCATTGAGCCTCTGGATTCTGGGGGTGAAGTGGAAGTTATCCACCTCAACAGCAAATGGGGGCTGCCAGTCCTGAGGGTTAAAAAACAATTAATGAATGAAAAATGAAAGGAGGAAAGTGCATTGAGAAACAAGGCAAAAATATAAGCCTGGGTCACTGACATTATTTTCAAATACATTCTGAACTTAGTAACACGTGCACTTTGTAAAAAGTTAATAAATGAAAAATAAAGAGTGCAGCGAGACAACATGAATTATTCTGATTACCACTCGTATCAGCAGATACAACAAACATATACTAAAGGAAAACTTGCATAAAACTTGATCTAACAATTTTAACTGCTGTACTCAACTGCATATAGGCAACATTTAAGGGTACCACCACAGAAAGCTCACTTTATGAACTGTAAAAGTAAATAACTGATACATGCATTTCTATATACAGTCAAACCTCCCTTATCCAGATCTCCAATATACGGGCACCTCCCTGTACCAGGCAGCTCTAGGCATGCGCATGCACAAATTAGCTGTGCAAAATCCATGGCTTCAAAAAGGAAGCGTAGTGTCATGTCCCTCCAAAAGAAACTCAATATCATTAGAGATGTGACAAGGAAAATCACACAGAGTTGTTGCAGACTATTTTGGAGTGGCTAAGTCTACATCCATCCATTTTCTGAAACCGCTTAATCCCAACTGGGGTCATGGGGGGGACCAGAGCCTATCCTGGGAACAACGGGTGCCGGCAGGAACCAACCCTGGGCATGCGGCAATACACCACAGGGCGCGCGCACACACACGAACACACACACACAGGGCCAATTTAGATACACCAATCAACCTATCCTGCACGCTTTTGGACCGTGGGAGAAAACCAGAGCCCCCGGCGAAAATCCACGCGAACACGAGGAGAGCGTGCGAACACTACACAGAAAGGAGCCAGGACTGAACGAAAGAGAAGCATGTGACAACTAGCTCTAATCCTGCATTAACTAAGAAGCATTGTATTGTTACAAATTTCCAAAAGCTGGACGAAGCTTGTTACCTGTGGTAAATATCATATAGTTTGTATGTGTACACATGTACATGTACGTTTTCTGTACATGCATTTGTAAGTTACGGGCATTTCTTACGGTTACCCCTCAGTCCCATTCTGCCCGGATAAGGGAGGTTTTACTGTACTCCATAAAGCCCACTGTAGAAACTACATATGCTTACACAAATAGTATCCTGAATGACAGCTCAAATACTATAAACAAACATTAAGCTAATGTTGAGAAAGGACATTAAATATTAGGCTAACCAGGTTTTTAATATTCAGGCTACCACCCTTCCCCAGCTACATTAAAGTGTGCATTTACATGTCTTTCCTATTCCAGGAAAACTAATTAATGTACATGGTATTGCTGTCATACGTAAAGGAGCAACATGCCGATTAATATCTTCCTCCAAAGCTCTGCACTCAGGTTTTCACAGATGCTATTCTGTGCCAAGACAACTGTGATAAAATGCATTCCACTTCATTCCTAAATGCACTTCAAACTGAAAAGGCCCACTGGAACAGGAAGGTCATTCTACACACCAAAACAAGGCCAAAAGGTTTTTACCTTAAAAGCCAGAGGATGACAAAATAGACCAAGCTCTTACAAAGCCATTCCAAAATGAATCAGTGTTACAAAAAAACAAATTCATACTGGCTACTTCCTGTTCCTGATTTGCCACAGTCTGTAGATCAAGACACAAAAGGTGAAGAAACGTGCAATAAGAAGATATAACAAGTTAAAAGAATGGAATTAAAAATAAAGATATGAAAAAATACAGTAAATAAAATAGAAATATAATGTGTGCTGGAAAGTGACTGTGACAAATCTGATGTTCGCGATATCATCATTGACATTGTCACAGCCGGTAAGGTTGTTTACCGTATCAGAATTTTAAATCTACAAAGTTCATTTTGAAATACAGCACTGCCATCATGAACACACTTTCCAAGGCTGCCCTTACAATTTCTCTGAACAATAGGACTGCAGCACCATAAAAGGCACCAAAGGACCTTGACACGACACTCACTGACAGTTTTGGTCCCAACCAGCCCACAGCACTGATGCAACTTCCGCAAATGCTTTGTGCATAATATCTGGGGAACCTGGCCCTGGTTCAGTGCTGTATAGCAGATGCTGGCATGGTCCATCATCCCTGTATCACGTTACCGCAGCCATCATTAGACCACTGGGCTCATTCAAAATGACACTGCATGTCTTGGTGTTTGACCTTCTGAATTATTTGCATTTTATTATTCCTCACCTTAACCCATCAACTGCCAGTTAAAACCCACTTACCAAGGTCAAACACATGGTATCAGCATTCAAGGCTGCCAAACAAGCAGCACATCTACATCTTCTGAACTTCACTTATGGTCAGACCCAGGTCTAGGTCATTATGCTCCACCGTAACAGCATGTGCATCCTACCACCTCATGAAATGTCTGAAATCAAGCTTGTCAAGCGTGGCCTCTGCTGATGTTCTTACGGATGACAGAGAAAATGCGACTTTTCAAACCACAATTCAGGTCAGATGCACTGTAGGCTTCCAGCTGGAATTCAGCTAAACAAGTATGCTCTCAGAAACTCAAACTGTTTTATACCACTGCTATTTTGTCTGACTTTTAAAATTACTTCTCATAAAAACTACAGAAAATGAATACATCAGTCTCTAGCAGGCTTTTCTACAACTCCAGCCAGCACGCCTAATGTAAACTGAATATTAAAAGTTTTAATTCATCTGTATCTTTCATAAAATCTAACCAACTGAGGTCTATCAAGTATAAAATAGACATGTCCTGTTCAATCTGAACATTTATGGTGTTATAATACACCATAAACGCTGCAAAAGCAATATTTTGCTACAGTTTACCCACATGTGACCTAATGAAATACACTCTAACTACCTGTATCTTAACTGATGTCACGCAGACAATAAGCACCAGTGAGTCTACACACTAATTCTGATTGCATGATAAGAATCTTCCTTACACCACGACTGCCGCAAAGAAATGTCATTATATTCAAGTGAATACTCTTTAAAAAAGTAAAACTTCATTTATCAAATTTCATTTAATAAGTTACCATTTAAGTATCACACATATAAGAAAATAAAAACTATATAATATCTTTGACTTGTTTCCAGAAGCAGATAACTTATATAAAACTAAACTGAGAACCAGATCTCACGGGATTGATTGTCCTAGATCAGGGGAGGCCAATCTTATCCGCAAAGGGCTGGTGTGTATGCAGGTTTTTGGGATAACCTGTAGGTCAGCTGTAGAAACCCAGGTGTGAGGACTCTTCAGCCAATCAGTCCTCTAATTAGTAATCTAATTAGGGAGTTGCAGTGAAAGCCCGCATACACACCAGCCCTTTGCGGATAAGATTGGCCTCCCCTGTCCTAGATTTCATTATAGAAACCATGATGAAATAGACACAGAAAGGCACATCGCCAATAAAACTGTACCACTTCTTACCGGAGGAGGGCGGATCTTGCAAATTCCGGATTTCTCGGCGATGGGACGGATCTTGGCTATGTAACCCATTGGATCTGCGAACTCCTCCCACGACGGTTCAAAAACGGGGCATTCAGGCGGTGGCACGAAATCCTCCCCGTCCATTTCTAGAAAGAAATAAGGAAACTAAAGCGTCAGCACGTTGGCACAATGCAAACTTGCATCACATTTCATAACTGTAAAGAGATGGAACTGCTGTACAAATGTGCGCCCC
Organism: Paramormyrops kingsleyae; assembly: GCF_048594095.1. Taxonomy (NCBI): domain Eukaryota; kingdom Metazoa; phylum Chordata; class Actinopteri; order Osteoglossiformes; family Mormyridae; genus Paramormyrops; species Paramormyrops kingsleyae. The sequence goes on from NC_132802.1 coordinate 36,711,003, forward strand.
AGCGACTTTTACTGTGTCAATTCACACGTCGGCATTTACAATGTCGGTTCACATACATAAACAAAACCAGTATGTTTAACTGCATCAAAACGTGCTGCTATTCAGACCATTAAGATGGAGACGAGGTATGCTCGCTCGCGCACGTACACAAACCATTTCCGTTTGGCCTCTAGTCGCCGTGCTCTACAAGCTCACAGATTTCTAGGATAGCCGACGAACACTGGCACTGGCGACAAAAAGGAAGCCTTATCACACTGCTAGTCACACCGGAGACTTAAGCAAATGCTCTTTAATAAACACGCGTGTGTAAGCGTGACTGGTTCGACGTCCGTAACATCAACGACGACGATCAAACACATCGAGGTGCTTAAACGACCACACCAAAAACAATGCAGGCCCACCTCTGTCCTCGGCTCAGGCTAAGTGAGCCAGACCAAATACTCCTCCTTGCAATGCAGCAACAATCAGATTCCACCACCACTCGAAGTAAAATATGTATATGTACTAATCCATTACCATCACAGTTACATACAAGACAACAAATGCACCAACCACAATGTAACCCCTTTAGTCCCTACTCTTTCTCCCAGTCCCAGTGTGGAACCACTGTAATATTCCGTTCCACGCAGGCCTCCCTAGCGCCTCCTCTCGGATCACAGAAAAGGAAGCATGGGAGGCGTAAATGCATCACACGCTCGACGACTGATCCGAAGTCAGTTTGGCCCATTTATTGTGTGATTTTTGAGAAGAATATGCGTGGGATCACGCTGATCCAAAATCGGCAGAATGTAGCATTAAGTAATCAGGGGTGGCCTGGGAATTCTATTTTATATCCAGTCTTTCCTACTGCTATCGTTGGTACCCCTATCGCCTCCTCAAAGAAATGTAAAATTACTTAGTTTATACTGTGGATTAACAAAAATAGGTTAACTAATACTTACCTAGCAACATCCATAAGGTGTATTTACGGACAGTAGAGTGGTGAACTTTTAGGCGTTTATGTTGGTCATAAAACTTTATTCAACAAATAGTTGATTTTAGTGAATGACTGCCTAAAGTAACTAGTATTTCAATAAATAATGTCGCTGTCTGAATAAATCCCGCAGCCGCCTAAGGTAGCCATCGCTACGTAAGACTGCACGTTACTTCTACACCTGGCCGGTTAAGGCACTAACCGTGTTAAGCGGACCTAAATTAAAACTCTCATAGACCTACAATTGTTTTATTACGTTGAAGGTAAGTTGCCAGCAAATAGCTATGTTGTAAGAATTTCAGCTAGCAACGTACTTCGTGATACATCGTTTTAGCAACGTTATAACGCTACAGTAAATACTAACTGGCAGTGTAAATCGTGGGAATTCTTTGCTTGCTAACAATGGATAAAATGTTAAACTAAAATAAGACTCACATACAATACATTAACGGATATAAATAATCTTTTTGCACATGCTAGCGACAGCTAGACGGTTACAAACAATGGCCTCCCGTTGGTGTATAACACTGAAGTATGGTCTGATGCCTTTGGTGAACGGCCAATATTTATTTATAATATCCACTTACTTTCCTGTAAATGTGTAACCTCTAATCCAACGAGCCGTTCTTATAAGTTTCTACTAGCCAGCCGGCTTTAAAGTAGCCAGCAGGTTAGCAATTTGGATGTTTTCAGTTGAATGGAAACGCTACAGATCGGTGGCTAACTCGCTAATAAACACGCTTTCATCCACATCCTCTTATACCGCCCCGGACAATGTAATGACCAGTCCGCGGAGTTTGGCTGTGTGGCGACTGTCAGTTAAAAGGAATGGAGTCTTCTGGGCCCAGGCTGATAACCCCACTTGTCTGTTGTCTGGACTGGGTTTGTCCTTCTGCGTGTAGAAACGACAGTCCGGCCTCCATTTCTCAGCCCATCCTAACGTGTCCGGTGTAGGGGCTACAACAAACCGCGCTCCGTGGGATTCCTCCTACTTCATGGCTTTTAACTCCTATAACGTATTCGTCAACGTGTTGTTTCCACAGAGTCCAAAACCGCTGCAGACGACACGCTGACATCTCCTTGCCCTTCGCTGCTAGCTGGTGCCACACAGTCCTTGTTTGTTTAGCTGCTTAGCGGTCTCGCTGGGTGTCTATCGCTTTTTCACTTGTCATACGGTGCCCCCCATACAGCGCTCCCACAAAAGTTAGAGTCGACTAATAGTTTTTTGCTTTCTAGGAGGATGTTCTTGCTGTATTGGTTCTAGACACACAAGTTCATATCTCTCACAAGTAATTTGCTGGGACCAAACGCCATACTACTGGTATATACGCCAGAGAACATTATCTAATCGGGCATGTTTACATCACTGAATATATGCCGTGTAACACATACCGTGGTCCAGTTACATGTACATTTATTTTATTTTTTGAACGGCGGATTGATTTACACATGTAGGTCAGTAGAATTTTTCTGTGGTGAAAAATAATAAATTCGTATACATGTACATAAATTATTTAATACACTCCACAAGTACGTGACATTAGTACGCACACCCAGCGCTGTACATGGAGCCACGTTTTCATTGGCTTATGAAACACAAAGTGGCATTTTCATTGGTCCGTGGTACGTAAGGGGCGGGTTTATCGAAATACATTTACCTACCTGCATGTTTTGCCGTAGGTGAATGGCGTCTTGAGTTTTGATCTATTTACACGGGAAAATGCGTTGTGTTTGTTACCTTAAGCAGTAGCGCAGTCAAATGTAGCCCGCTTGTAGCAGACACGCAGCGTAAATTGGGGGACTGCAACGCCCGTTACGGGAAAAAAGGCTACTTTACTAATGCAGCAAGTGGAAGGTTAGCTGGATAGTGCGTAGAAAATCGGGGTTATATCGAAAAACAAAACAGCCCTGACCACACAGTCTGTTCCCTAAATATTTAAATGAGATTTTTTCTTTACATTTTACAATTCATATGAAGGCTTATATGGAGTATTGTGGTAAAATATTATGTTGTGATTTGTGCTGTTATGCGGTGGTAAGAAACATACACAACTTGCTTCTCATTTCTACTACAATTAACAAGTAAACAGTATAATTCAAGTAATTCGTAAATATACTTTAAAAATAAAGACTAAGGAACTCACGACGTTTTCCACAGCAAGAACGTTTTATAGTATTAGAAGCAATAAATATTCACATGTAATTTCTCTGTATTTGTTCAGTTAAAACCTCATATATATACAAATAAAATTCCATATATATTTCTGGTCTGTTTAAAATAATATTAAGACCTCTGACACACACATACTAATACTTTACAGTTACATTTTTCCCTCATTCCCAACCCAGATAAAAACAATATTAATTCTGCCAAATCCCCTGAATTACAGAAACATGGTACAATCCATTCCATAGTCAATGTTGATTATTTATATAAGATAATATGTACATTCAGGTCTGTACAGCTTCATTCAGTAAGTGCAGATACACATGCAACATGAATCACAATGGGAAGACACTGGCAGTTCTGACTGGGGTCAGTGATAGCCAATACATGAAGCCAAAGACATCAACAGAAGCCCTCTCCTCTCTCTTTCCCATATTCCCTATAAGTAAGCACTGCTCCAGACTCCCCTCACTGGTCATGTCTGTTGGGCTTGTTTCATTATTCAGCTTTCATTCGAGGAGACGTGCAATCCTCTGTATAGGAGGGCTCAAATCTTTATAAAAGAGAGAAAAGAGGGCAAATGCAGTATCTTTGATGCATAAAAGTAAACAAGAGAGGCTAGGCTGTCTGTTAATCGATGGGTACCCCAGCCGACATTAATGCCGATTATGTTGTACAGCTCAGTCAAGTCCGAAGCAGCACGAACAAGCACGTTACAGTACAGTGGAGCTCCATCAGCCAGTAAGTGCATCTTTCACCCGCTCCCTTCTGTTAACGTGATATAGTACGTAGTAGAATACAGCCAAGTCCAAGGCAGCGTGAAGCACACTTAAGCTGAGAAAGAGGTGGTACTAGGGAAACAGGGACGAAAGAAGAGGCCAGGGTGGTGGCAAGAGGAATGGGGCTCAACAGTGTACTCACTGTGTGCAAAACTACAAAAATGTATCCAAAGCGGCACCTTAACACTGTGATGCTGTTAAAATAAACAATGTTGATTTGCTGTTTCTGTGTATGCACAGATAACGTGACATGCTATATTTTTCCATGAATATATGCAGCTGTAGATACAGTACCCTCTGCAATAAGTGTGTAATTTAATATAACAATATAGGTCAAATGTCATGGCGAGTTTTTTTTTTTTTATGATGCAACTGAAATAAAAACAACTCATATCATCACTTTCTTAAAATAAATCAAATGATTGCTCCTATAAATTTAGTGTTTCAGATGCGCGCAAACACACAAGCATATCGTGTGACTCCTTTAGAAGACAATATAAAAATTATAGAAAAACTGTTCTGCTAGAAACAATAATTAATAATATCAATAATAGCAGTTACACCATTAACAACAATTTCAACAATATTAGTAATAAGTGACATTATAATAACTCAACCTCAAACACACACAGCATCAGGCTCTCCTGTACAATCAAAGTCTGAGAGGGATTTCCATAGCTAGAGTATTTATAACATTTTTCTTGCTCGTTCATCATAGGACTGCAATTGTTAGTAAAAATTAGTATTTCTACAAAGAGCATATTCATAATAGGAATGATCAATTTAACACTGATACCAGCAAAAATAGACTAAAGTTTGCAAATAAAAATTAGTAATAACAGTAATGTAAAAATACTTGAAGGGAAATGCATATAAATCCCAACAGACTGAGCAAATTGTCTCCCTTCTGTCTGTCCATTGGTCTCTCTGCTCTCTGCCTTACCTCAGTCACAATTGCAGCACCTATCAGCTTATTTGGGTCTTTTAAATGCCACATTTCTCATTTTATGGAATGTTACTGATACATACTTCTATGTATGTTAAACATTCTTTTGGTACTGGAAAAAATGGTGGTCTGATAACTCTGAAAAACTAAATAAACCCATTCCAGAGCTTATTCAGATCTAGTTATTTTAGAAGTGGCTTCTTCACACATGGATGGATATGCGAGGAATTACAAATCTGAATGCGAAGTATGTAAATTCTAATTGAAACATCTGCAGGGTTCCACTTTGGTTCACAACTACTTTGCTGGCTTATTCCCAGAAGAAGAAGAAAAAAATAGATTAAAACTATTATGGCTATTCACTGACTGACTGAAAAATAAAAGTGAAAAACCTAAATGGTTCAGATTGTCCTTTTCCCTGCAGGGTTTAAATAATCTCTCAAAAAATTGTCGCAAGTTGCTGCAGACTCCCATATGCCCATGATAACAGATAAAATAGAATGAAAATGGAATGACATTGATCTGTCTACAATTTTTTTTTACCTATACAGCAGATCAAATAGGATCACCCACCATCTCCACCATCCAGAATAGTAGTGAGTTTTGGAATGTACAAATAGGATGGTAAAGTTAAACATCTTTTCGTTATACTTAGACTGCATTATAGTTTACAGATGACAAATCCACCGATTTCAAATAGAAAAATAGAAACATGAAGATACTTTTACCAGTGAATGAGTACAGCGAATGAGTCCTCTGTTTTTTCAGATGCAGAGATGTAAGGAGGCAGGAAGGTAATTGGCATTGATCCAGCATGGGGGGATGATTTTAAGCCAGCAGGACTTGCCACAGACCAGTCAGAGCCCCACAGAGACTGCCTTTAGCTGCCCGTTTGCTGTTATGTGACCTGCAGTATGTTTTTAAAAAAAAAGCCATCGGCTTGACGGAGTGTTTCAGAGGAGAGTAAATTCTGCCCCACAGGCTTCTGGAACTGTCCAAAATGGCATTCTATACTTGGATGGATAATGGATAAAAATGGTATATACATATAAAAAAAAACCGTTATGAAACGCTGTTATGAAAATGTATGTTGACTTTAAACAAGAACACTTTCTGGATGCTGGTTTGGCTGGATCATCACTGATGAGCCAAATCGCAAAGGCATCACTGAATAATGTTTCCAGTCATATTGCCTAGTTCCCCCTGAAACCCTTCAGGTTAAGCTTTGTGAATTTGTCCATCTGGCAGCTGTCTGAAGCAGTCGGCGGCCTGTCCAGGCTGCACCCATCCAAAGAGTCACTGGACCTCAGGCTTTGCGTTTGCCACTGTTCATAGCGTATCTAGCTTTCCCTAATGGGTGGATACAGCAGCACACAGGCTGGCTAAGTCTGTCACTGTTTGACCTTCTGCCCATGAGTGTATATATACAGTACAGGACTGCAGGCGTGTGCTTCTGTTATCCTAAATAACACCATCAGTGTGTGCATGCCGACTCCACGCTCAGCCGTCCTATGGATCATCCCCAGCATCCCAGACATCGCTCTACTGAAACCTGAGCACCTGTATAACATCTTCTTTTATCTTCTGTTATTTTCTCACAACTTTTTCAGTCCTTCCACTTTCTTTCAGCCGAGCTTAATCAGAGAAACAAAGGCATCTGTTCATTCTCTGACAGATATGAAATTCCTCCGCCGAGTTGCTGTGAAATGGAGCAAAATGGAACCTTAATGCTGTCAATCCCTGACTAGAAGTTTGGCAACCCGATTAGTGAATCCCGTTTGGCAGCTGCATGCAGTTCGTGTAACTTCTGTTACAATCAGGAAACAGAAGCCCTTTATTTGCAAAGCACAAATACTCACTTCTGAAAAGCAACCTGCCCATCCCTGTCTGCCCCTGCCATCGCCTCACACGCACAGCCGTCCTTGCTGGACTCCCAGTAAATGTCAGGTTTGGGGAGTGTGGAAGAGGCGGTGCGCGTGAGCGTGAGCGCCAGGCCGTTTCTGCAGCACACGCATCTCGCTCGCTCGCTTGCTCACTCGCTCGCTACACGCGCGGGAAGCGGATATGAAAGTAGCAGAGGCGGAGCAGGCTGCGCTTTTTGCGGCGGCCGCCCCTCCGACGTCGCCTCCGACTCTGCCTCCTGCGGACCCGGCTCGCCTCCGCTGGCCTCCACCACGGCACCCCCCGGGCCCCCCTGGTCCTGCGGCCCCAGCCTTGTGCCCCTCTCATACCACAGTACTGATACGGTTGATAGGCTTGGACTTGGAGCTGCCTGCCGTGCCGGTGCCGCCGCTCCCGGCCCCTCCGGCGTGGCCGCCCTGCTGGACCGACTGTTGTGGCTGCCCGGGGTGCTGGGGGGGGTGAGGGGAGAGAGGCGTAAGCGGGGTAAGGGGGGATGAAGGGGGGGGTAAAGGGGAGTGTGGTGGGGGAGGGGGGATTGAGGAGAGTGGAGGGTACTGGGGCAGATACTGGGCGCCCTGCGGCAGGTGGCGGGCGGTGATGGGGCCGGGCTGCGGCGGAGGCGGAGTGGCGAACACGAAGTGAGGCTGATGCCCGGGGTGGCCGGTAGATGGGTGGGGGCTGTGGGCGAGGCCTGGGTGCGTGTGTGGGTGCGGGTGCGGGTGCGTGTGCGAGTGGGGCAGCATGTGAGCATGGGGGTGGGAGTGAGTGAGCGTGAGGGGCAGCTTGCCTGGTCCGGCGCCCCCCCGGACAGAGTGTGTGGGCTGTATGTGATACAGCGGATACGGGGAGATTGGCGAGTGTGGGGACGGGGGCGGCACGCAGCTCACGGCCATGCCCATGTTGGCATAGCGGCCTGGCAGGCCATGCTGGGGCATGGGGCCGAGCTGCGAGAGCTGCTGTAGCTGGGCGTGGGAGGCTGCGGGCGGTGGGCGGCGGGGCAGGGAGCCTCTCTGCAGGGTGTGCAGCACTGAGGCCTGGCCGGTGGACGTCTGCCCAGGTGGCGGGATGGTCTGCACGTGGTAGCGATGATGGTGGTGGTATGGGGGAGGCGGCTGCCCCCCAGCGCCGCCGCTGTGGCAGTACTGTGCGTGCAGGGCTTGGATCTTGGAGGGCCCGCCCACCTCGGACTGGCTTAGAGAAGAAGGGGAGTGTGGTGGGGGGCCGCCGCTGGTGGGGGGGGGCACGGGCGCTGGGTAATGTGGCCCCGGGGGGATAATGGGCCCCGGGGGGATAATGGGCCCCGGGGCCTTGGATCGCTTGCTGCCAAACAGGGAGCCGAGAAAGGAGCCAGAGCTGCTCCCCCCGCTGCCACTCCCCAGCCCTCCTCTCTCGCTGCTGCTGGACACTCCTCCACCTCCACTCACTCCCGTTGTCCCAGCAGCGGTATGTTGTTGCCCCGGCCCACCCCCCACCCCCACTCCGGGGCTCAGGATGGGGCGGTGAAGCCGGTAATCTTCCAGGCCATAGCAGCTGGGTACCACGCCTGCCATGGGGAGGCGCTGATGTGGTCGAGGGCTGCTAATGATGGAACCCTTCGACGTAGGACAGGGTGGGGGGGGAGGATTGGGGGTAAGAGCAAGGTGACAGGTTGGAGGCACAGAGGAACAGAGGAAAGGAAGGGGGGAAATAAGAAGGTTAATGAGAATGTGGACTCTTTCTGCTTATACAACATGCCAATGAGGTAAGTCAGGGAAAACAACAACGACAGTAACAGCATGCCAGTGAACAAAACGAATCGAAACACAAATGAGGAAAGGTTGTGGGTTCAAATCCTAGGGAGCTCATGTAAATTGTAACCCTTCCCTCTACTCTAAGTCGCTCAGTCATGCTCAATGCTCTGCGGGCCTGAGCATCCAATAGAAGAGCGTTTCTCAGACTCAGAGCCCCAGGTTCATTCCTTCAGTAAGGAAACGCTGCCTTATCGATATGTTTCATGCTCGGAGACAGATGGAGCACAGATGGAGCAGATCTAAGGCACAGATTCTCCACTCTGCTTGCTTTCTGATGTACCCGTGAGAGCCAATCCACCTTTTGATGCGACTTAATGGTGAATTAGAGCAGTGTCTCTCAACCCAGTCCTCAGGGACCCCCAGCCACTCCACGTTTTTGCTCCCTCCAAGCTCCCAGGGAGCAAAAATGTGGACTTTCTGGGTGTCCCAGACCGGGTTCCGATACACTGAATTAGAGGGTGCCTGTAACCCTGCAGATTGATTGTTGCCTATATAACTTTCCTTTCTCTAATAGACATTTACACAAACTGAGCACCACGTATGTTAATATGTTCTCCGGTGAAGGTGGGGTAACTGGCCGTTTGCAGGGAGTTTGCTCATTTTACAGTGGAAACACAAACACGTCAGCAATGGCATTCCAGTGCAACATACCACAGTAAAACAGGATGAACAACATCCAGAAACAAATTCCAAAATGACAGGTGAGAACACGGACATGCAAAGTCATTCCAGTCCCTCGACAGTGATGGGGCATGCAGGACCACTGGGCACAAACAATAGATCCAGTCTCTGCCCAGTGGTTTTGCTGAAGAGGGGTGTACAAGCACCCGTTGCTTTTTTAATGTACCCCCACTTACTTCAATGGTACTGTCCAGGGAACCCACGCTGTTTCTGCGACCACGTTTCCCTGCACCCAACCGGGGAGAGTCAGGTTAGGAGCTGGTGTCCACTGTGATTGTGTGCTTGGTACCTGGCCTTACATGCCTGCGTCACCTGACATTCAGGGGTCACTGAGGCACGTGCCCAAGTGCTCATTGCAGCTTCACATAGACAGTGACAGTGGAACTAAAGGCTTCCCAGTGGGACTAATCTGGTGAAGGGCCTGGTTTGTACATTCAAACCCAGAATGACCGTGCCTGTGTCTGTCAGGATGAAGATTCACTTCAGTTCTGGGATAAGCATCCATAGTTCTTTAAGAGAACTGCAGCGAAGGCTTCTAGTGAGTTAACAGGGTATCTTTAGTGATATTGGCTATAGATGCTCATCAGTAAATGAGAAGTCATGGCATTATCATGAAAGTCAGAATGATCATATTTGTCTGCAACTATCAACACAACTGGAAGGGTATTGGGTACTATTAAAACAACGTGACATAGAGCAGATTCCCTTAAATGTTCAGCACAACCTTAAAACTGATGCTGAATCACAGCTGATGTACCAATTTTAGATGAGATAATCAACAATAAGTGTTTGTTATATAAAAAAGAAATCTGCAGCAATACATTTTCATTCTGTGAGTAAATATTATAATGTGGTTCATTCACAGAAAAAAGAAAATCAAACTTTGAGAGTCACTATAGCACTTTTTTTTATAATAAGTGCAGTGGTGGCTTAATTGTTAGGGAAGCGCATTTGTAATTGAAAGATGGAAACCCCACCCAGCAAGGCAGCACTGAGGTACCCTGAGTAAGGTACCGCCCCCATGCACTGCTCCCCAGGTGCTGAATTAGCCCCACCCAGCAAGGCAGCACTGAGGTACCCTGAGTAAGGTACCGCCCCCATGCACTGCTCCCCAGGTGCTGAATTAGCCCCACCCAGCAAGGCAGCACTGAGGTACCCTGAGTAAGGTACCGCCCCCATGCACTGCTCCCCAGGTGCTGAATTAGCCCCACCCAGCAAGGCAGCACTGAGGTACCCTGAGTAAGGTACCGCCCCCATGCACTGCTCCCCAGGTGCTGAATTAGCCCCACCCAGCAAGGCAGCACTGAGGTACCCTGAGTAAGGTACCGCCCCCATGCACTGCTCCCCAGGTGCTGAATTAGCCCCACCCAGCAAGGCAGCACTGAGGTACCCTGAGTAAGGTACCGCCCCCATGCACTGCTCCCCAGGTGCTGAATTAGCCCCACCCAGCAAGGCAGCACTGAGGTACCCTGAGTAAGGTACCGCCCCCATGCACTGCTCCCCAGGTGCTGAATTAGCCCCACCCAGCAAGGCACCACTGAGGTACCCTGAGTAAGGTACCGCCCCCATGCACTGCTCCCCAGGTGCTGAATTAGCCCCACCCAGCAAGGCACCACTGAGGTACCCTGAGTAAGGTACCGCCCCCATGCACTGCTTCCCAGGTGCTGAATTAGCTGCCCCCTGCTATGTCACAACGTCACATATCGGTTAAATCCAGAGGACACATTTCCTTGTTGTGCACTGTGGTGTGTTAAGAATGACCACTGATCACTAAATTCTAAATATTACTGTCAATCCCTGACTAGAAATTTGGCAACCCAATAGTTAATGCTGTGTTTGTAACTAGTGTCTCATTTAACTCTTATGAGAAGTCATTGTCTAATACAGTGAGAAGTCATTTTCATCTATTTAGGGACTGTAGAAAAAGATACAGATAAAGGTGAATGTTGAATTTGTACTCATTGCAGTTCTCTTACCATACAGCAGATGGAGCCAAAGAGGAGGCCAATCCCCAATTCAGAGGAGCAGTTGGAATTCCATGCTCAACTATGTCTAAAATGTACAAGGCTCAGGAAGTAAAAGTAATTTTGCATCTGACTGTGCACCAAAGAATTATTCAGTTATTTTTGAATAATGCTAGATGTCTATAAAAAATACTTTGTGAAAAGGTTTGAACCCATCCAATGGGGTCCTTAGATACCGAACTAGAATAATAACAGGATACGTAACACTGAGCCTTAGTTACTGGAAAATGGATTTGAAGAAATCCAGAGTGTTGGCCTAAATTACGATATTCTGTTTGAGATGTTTCAATTTGTTTGTCTTTCAACACTTTTTTTATGAGCATTTTTTTTGTCCTTTCAACTGTGCCATGAGGTATAGCCAGTCCACTCACTGCCTTACAGAGCTCAGGCTCAGGCCCAGCAGCTTATTAAGGAACACGAGATGCCACTGCATTTAAGCCCAGGCCCAGCAGCAGGCGTACTGCCTGGCCTTCTGCCTTGAGGGTTTCTGTTAGGAAGCAGTCAGCTCAGGTTCATGGAAAGTTTTTTTTTGTTTGAGCAGGTCAGTCACCATATCAATTCGGAGCCTCACCTGTCTCAGAAAGGTCCCTCAGTGAAGAGCTGAGCGCAGTCCGCTTCAGTCCCTCCCCGGCTGCGTAGCTGTCATCTAGGCTAGGCCTTCCCAGCGTTCCATTCACAGCCTCGCTCTTCACGCTGCCCCCCACGCTGCTGCCACCTCCCCCAACCCCCCCTCCACCCAGCATACTGGGCCGCATCACCCCTTTCTGCTTCTCCAGCTCCGCTATGGAAAGACGGGGGGGGGGGGCAGCAAGCATTAGCTTATGGCCGATGGAACTGCACCACCCTCAGTCCCCAGCGGAAGGTGGAGACAACCCAGACCCATCCAATTACATTCCAAAATTTAAGGGCCCCTGTCACTCCCCCCCCCCCCCCCCCCTTTATGATGCCCCTGGGAAGGACACTCACATTCCACCCTGTACTTCTCCATCTCCTGCACCTCGGCGATGCTCTCCCGCAGGTCGCTGGTGAAGCGCGTGCGGTCCTGTTGGCTGGGAGCCGTGAACACGATTAGAACCTTCCTCTCCCCTCCCGGGATGGCCGACGTCAGCCGGATGCCGTGGGGGTAGTCTGAAGCATGGGCGATACACATACGTGCTACACCTCTGTGCCATTTCATAATAAGCCTGTGTGGGCCACACATCTCTGATGAGGTCATTATAGCAAACAAAGCAAACACAAAGCCTTCAAGAGCTTGTACAACATACTCAGTCTTCCTCTTATCCAAGACCTATTTAATGTTCTCGAAGGGTGTCCTTATATTTGTAGCACTTCACATAAATTAAAATAAGCACAGAAAGGTTTTTTTCATCTGGTCTCTTTGGACTCTACTGGCAAAATCAGACTGGGGGTGTTTCTCAGTACCAAGAATGCAAGGATCGGACTTGTGGTGTTGGCAGGAATGGTCATACTGACTTGCCTTACCGAACAAAACTTGGGAAGCAATGAATCATGGGATTATTCTAATTTGGCGAGGATGCAACTGATGCATCCTTGATATTTGGGGTGGGGTGAGAACGACATCCAGGGATTTTTACCGTCCTCTGCACTTCTGCTCTTAGTAATGGAACTGGTCTTCGGCAATGGAAGATGACTTAAAACAAGTATGCAAGAACACAAGTATGGCCAAAGACAGATACTGAAAAACACCCAGACTTTGGCTGCAAATATGTAAATATCTTACAGGAGTTTTGGAACAGGTGGACCTGCATCTCCACTAGTGGGAAAGACTGCCTGAAGCTGTACGTGACTGACGTCTTCTTCTTTTGGAAGATCTTCGTCACCTGAAAATATCAAGGGACATGAGAGATGGCATAGACCAGTGAGACTCCTTCTGCAAAGGTGCCAGGTCATTCCAGTATGGTTTCTGGGCATGTGCCTGGCACATGGTCCGGCCACACAAACAACGCTCCCATCTGTCTTGTCACACACACACACACAGTGGCAGGTATCCTCACCACCAGCAGGTCGTTGAAGAGGAAGACCTCCCTCTGGTGCACACCGCTCCTCTGGGGCCGGTTGGGGTCAGGTACCTCATACAGCTGGCAGCAGCACACCAGCCTGCGGTGGGGCAGCGACAGCACCTGCACGCGCCACACGGGGGAAGAGGGTGAGGCACGGCACGGGGGAAGAGGGTGAGGCACGGCACGGGGGAAGAGGGTGAGGCACGGCACGGGGGAAGAGGGTGAGGCACGGCACGGGGGAAGAGGGTGAGGCACGGCACGGGGGAAGAGGGTGAGGCACGGCACGGGGGAAGAGGGTGAGGCACGGCACGGGGGAAGAGGGTGAGGCACGGCATGGGGGAAGAGGGTGAGGCACGGCACGGGGGAAGAGCATCAGCAGCTCGCTGCAGCTCCATTTTCGCCCGTCGCCATGACAGCAGCATGGCTTATTGCGGTTTCTCCCCGCAAGCTGCACAGCATCAGATACTCTCCGTTTCCAAATTCATGGACAATCCTCAAGTTCACTCCCGAAATCAGACTTGCCATGTTTTATTCCAGTAGCTAAGAGATCATTTCAGTTCAAAGACTGAGCATTCTTTACTGTGTTTCACAAAACCACTCTCTGAAACAAATTCAAATGCTATTCAATCTACCGATTACATGTTTGCCACTGTCCATGTGAGAGTTTACAGGCGCTGTTGAGTTGTAAATTAACATTTTGAGCCCTGTCTGGATCTGCCAAAACAATTTTCACTATCTGTGAAAAATCATTATCATTCAGGCATGTATGACAGGGGCAGCATAAAACTGCTGCTGCCCATTTTATTGCAGGTGATACTTTTAGCACAGTTAACCCAAAACCGACATACTGGGCTTGTTGCAGGCCAATCAAAAAGTTTTATATACATCCCTGCTTGAATGCCATATTCGTAGTTCCATTACATTTATATACATTAAAAAAAAGGTCCCGTGCAAAAGTACAACAGATGTATCCCTGGTAGGGATTTAGACAGCAGTTTTCCAGTAAGTTCTGTGCTGTAACTTGCTGCCAGTATAATGCCTGCTATTTTAGTAAAAAAACAATTAAGCATAAAAACTTCTTAATGTGGGAATCGTAAAAAGGCCCATTGTGTAAAAGAAACACTGTTAGACTGTAAATCTGCAGATCCTCTGTGAGATGTCGAAGTCGAGTGCAGGAGCTTATGATGCTTGCTGTATGTTGAAGCACATTATTTCCATCTGTTGTTCCTCTTTACCTATGGAATGGCTGTCAAAGCATCCCGAAATTGCTATCCCGAAATGAACCGAAATGAGGTCATTAGAGTCGATGGGTAGATAGAAGGCAGAACTTACAGGCTTCTTCCCCACGATGACTCTCTCCACGGCCTGCACTTGGGACACGTGGTCGTCATTGGTCCTCAGCTCCCATTTCTGGATGCGCTGGTAGATGCCTACCAGCATGTCTCTGGGGATGTCCTGACCGTTGTCCACCCCTGTGAAACAAAGAAAGAAAGAGGGGGATTGAAGGTATGGACAGCGAGAGAGAGAGGGAGACGGAGAGAAAGAGAGAATAAGGAAGGGAAGGGGATAAAGGGGAATAGTGGGAATGCAGATGAAAGCAACAGTCAGCAGGGAGCAGCGATGAGATGAAAGGCCCAGATGAAGGGCAAAACACTGCATTGTGAGAGAGATGGGGGGCCAGGGCCACCATGGGGTGGGGGGAGGACATGGAAGGAGGACAGAGGCATGGCGAGGGCAGGTGGTGTGTAAAGGACAGCAAGTGAGAGACACATGAGGGGAGAGAAGACCGAAGTCTTCTTCACCTCGTAGGTTCTTTATAAAATCCTCCAGCTTCATTTTCCTCTCGGGCTTGACGTTGGGGCTGTACATGTCGGTGTTGAGGAGGATGATGGCAAAGGCCAGGATGAAGATGGTGTCCGGGTTCTGGAACTGGCGGACCAGCCCCGGGTTACAGACACAGTACCTCTGACTGGGGGGTGGTGGAGAAGAGAAAAAGGGACATGTGAGGCATAAGGCAGGCCAAAGGAAATCTGAGGCAGTACACAAGAACAAGGCGAGGCAGGAGATACTGGGAACGACCAGAAACCAGCCAGGTAGAGGGCAGAAGCAACTTTCTAATGCCAGAGATGACTGTTAATTATCTGGCAGTGACTCATAAATCGGACGATGACCTCAAGTGACCTTCAAAAAGAATGGGAAACAGTCAGTGTAGGTGTGAAGTGCACTGCTATTCATAACAGGCTCTCAGAAGCAGGACTGAAGATACATAAAGCAAAGAAGATGCCCTTCATTAATAAGAAGCAGGGAAGAGCCAGACTGGAGTTTGCAAAAAATGTGCATTTTACACATGTGCAATACCCATAAATTGAGAAATTAGTGAAACTGAAAATTTTGCTGTGGTCTCAATTTTTTTCAGAACTGTATCTCTTTATTTAGTCAAAGTCCATTGACCTATGTGGAAATAATAAAACAGATCTTAATATCACACTTTTAGGAGTGTAACCATAACTTGGCATTGACCTAATCATTTTGTCAACACAATAGACAATATTAGGTTATCTGAGAGAACGCGTTTGTCCATCGACCAAAGAGAACAGCAACTTCGCATATAGATCAGTGAGAAGAGCGGCCTTGTCTACAGATCAAGGAGGACAGATATGTCCATAGTTTATTCACTGTGCACATGGAGTGTGTACAGAGTGTCTGTACAGCTTGGCAACACTATTCTATGTCAGTATGGCTGTAGTGTTAATTAACAATATTGTAAAAGACATTTTATGTACCATGTGTAAACTGGACACAATGCACACCATGTGCGCCAAAACAAACAGCTAATGAAAGTTAAAAACCCTTGTGACTGTGCACCTAAACTCGGATATGCATCACAGGCATGTGTAAGGTGCCGAGCCTGCAGGGAGAGGCACACCTTTCCAGAGTAGCCCTGCTGTTTTGGCCTTGAAATACATTTAATTCACATGGCTTAAAATGCTCACGTGAGATAACCCTTTGGGATTTACACTATATTTAGACTTCAGGGCACAACTGTGAGTAATGACTAACATACAGAAAAGGGGGGGGGGGCTGTAGATAAGAATAGCTCAGGACCCCCCAGGGACTCTCATAACAGGAATGTGAGGCATCCATCCCGAGGCTGTGGAACACAAAAAACACGCATCTCTGGTACCTGAAAGCCTCCACGAGGCGTTCCACCTTCTGAGCCTCCCCCTGAACCTTGATCTGGGCCTGGAACTTCCTCAGAGCGTCGTCCAGGTCCATCCCTGAGAAATCCATCTCATCCAACACGCAGCTGAGGCACAAGGGAGCCGACAGTGAGAGGTAAAGGCCCTGCTTCTTTACCCACACCTCCCGAGCCTGGAAGCGGCATGCTCTATGGGTAATACTGCTATATCGCTGTTCGGTAAGTGGCATGCTCTATGGTTAATACTGCTATATCGCTGTTCGGTAAGCGGCATGCTCCATGGTTAATACTGCTATATCGCTGTTCGGTAAGCGGCATGCTCCATGGTTAATACTGCTATATCGCTGTTCGGTAAGCGGCATGCTCCATGGTTAATACTGCTATATCGCTGTTCGGTAAGCGGCATGCTCCATGGTTAATACTGCTATATCGCTGTTCGGTAAGCGGCATGCTCCATGGTTAATACTGCTATATCGCTGTTCGGTAAGCGGCATGCTCCATGGTTAATACTGCTATATCGCTGTTCGGTAAGCGGCATGCTCCATGGTTAATACTGCTATATCGCTGTTCGGTAAGCGGCATGCTCCATGGTTAATACTGCTATATCGCTGTTCGGTAAGCGGCATGCTCCATGGTTAATACTGCTATATAGCTGTTCGGTAAGCGGCATGCTCCATGGTTAATACTGCTATATCGCTGTTCGGTAAGCGGCATGCTCCATGGTTAATACTGCTATATCGCTGTTCGGTAAGCGGCATGCTCCATGGTTAATACTGCTATATCGCTGTTCGGTAAGCGCATTGCTCCATGGTTAATACTGCTATATCGCTGTTCGGTAAGCGGCATGCTCCATGCTTAATACTGCTATATCGCTGTTCGGTAAGCGGCATGCTCCATGGTTAATACTGCTATATCGCTGTTCGGTAAGCGGCATGCTCCATGGTTAATACTGCTATATCGCTGTTCGGTAAGCGGCATGCTCCATGGTTAATACTGCTATATCGCTGTTCGGTAAGCGGCATGCTCCATGGTTAATACTGCTATATCGCTGTTCGGTAAGCGGCATGCTCCATGGTTAATACTGCTATATCGCTGTTCGGTAAGCGGCATGCTCCATGGTTAATACTGCTATATCGCTGTTCGGTAAGCGGCATGCTCCATGGTTAATACTGCTATATTGCTGTTCGGTAAGCGGCATGCTCCATGGTTAATACTGCTATATCGCTGTTCGGTAAGCGGCATGCTCCATGGTTAATACTGCTATATCGCTGTTTGGTAAGAAACCGCCACATGGCCACTGGATAAAAGAAACTCAAACACCCACCCCCCATTTGAAGACCATTGCCTTGGTCTGCATGGTAGAGCTCACACAGAGTAGTGGCTACCATCTAATAAGATGTCTGCTCTGACCTTTTGGCAGCATTCTTCGCCCTTCATTTTTGCTTCTCTCTCCACCATTTTACTCACTCCAATACGTCTTTGTTGAACTGCTTCTGTCTGTTGCCCAGGAACTCCCCGATCATCTGCCGGCTCAGCCCCTTCCTCTCGAGGATGAAGCGGGCGATGCCAACTGGAGTATCTGACACAAAGCCTCTCTCTATCAGGTACTGAATGCCCTTCTCTGGCTTCCTGTACCAAGACAAGTGGGATTGTAGAACATTGCAAGACCACAAAGAGACAGGTAACAGAACCTCTTAGCAGACTTTCTAGAAAAATGGAAGCAAAATGGTAAGTTTGGGTCCTCCATCCGTCACCCTTGCTCACTTGTTGAAGAGGTTGAGGCCGATGCGGTACTGCCTCCGTTGCACCACGTCATTGTTGAAGGCCGGCGAGTCCCAGCTGTGGCGGCTCTCTCGCTGGTAGGTCTGCTTGCCCAGTGGGGGCAGCGGCTCCCGTAGGCTGTCGCGGGACGACGAGCCCGAGCTGCAGTTGATGGTCTCATTGGAGTTGGTGGTGGAGTTGAGAGAATCATTGTCGCCGTCTGAGCAGCACGGCTGCTCCAGGCTGCTGGGGGCCATGGGGGCAGAGGAGGAGGAGGACAGGGGAGTGGTGGGGGGCTGCTGCTGGGGAGAGGCGGAGGAGGGTGGTGTGTCGGGGTACTGGTGGTGGTGTAGTGGGTGGTGGTGGTGATGGTGGTGGTGGTGATGGTGGGTGGCGACGTGGTGGGGTAGTTGGGCAGGGAGGACAGCGGGGTGAGGCCTGACCGGGGTACGGGTCTGGCCTTGGGCGGTGGAGACAGTGCGGGGGCTGGGGCTGTGCTTGAGGGTGCCCTGGGGTGAGCCTGCCCCCCCACCCGGCTCCTGCTCATAGATGAGCTGCCGGCTGAGGGAGCCGCGGTCGGAGCGGTCGCTCATGTCCACCGAGCTGTCGCTGGGCGGCTCGATGGTCAGTAGTGGCAGGTGGGCCCCTCGCAGCCGGTAGTCGCGGCACTCTGTGCAGGGGGTGCTGCGGCGACTGTTGCTGCTACCGCCGCCCTCTGTGTCGCGGCTGTCCTCGCGCCCCCCAACCCCACCCCCCATGCCCCAGAACTCAGTGTCCGTGCTGCTGGGAGCCCTATCAAGCGAGAGCGGCGACGACGGCAGCCCATCGTCCATGTAGAGCGTGACGTCACTGTAGGATGTGGCCGTGCTGTCCTCGTGCATGCTCAGGCCCCCGCCGCCGCCCCGCTCCCGCTCACTGTGTCCCCGGCGAGACAAAGGGTTGCTGCTGTTGCTCCACACGCATTCCCCAAAATCGTCACCCTCCACCCCGCCTATTCCCTCGCCTTCCCTGCTGCCCTCCTGTGAGTCCTCTCGTCCTGACTGGCACGTCAGGGCGTCGTCGATGGAGTCTGCCAGGGACTTCACCTGAAGGGCAGATGGAGATGAATCAGCCTCACGTGAGGGAGCGGAGGCGGAGCAGACCAGAACAAAGTGAAGAGCCACTGTGGCAGATTACAGTAAGAGGGAGTAAATAGTGTCGCTGATATCGTCATCGGTCACACTCATGCGGCAGCCCTGTAGGGGGCCTGACGAGTAGGCAGGAACTCCAAGTGTGGCTCCTCATGGTACATTATGGGCCCAGCTAAGGGACTGTTATAGAGAGAAGTGACACTGGAGCCTGGAACCTGTAAAGGCATTCCTGCAGGATCGAGAGACCTGGGAAGCCTGGGTACCGGGATGGAAATGGAGCCATTTCAGGATGGAGACACTGGGCTTAGGCCCTGTTTAATGGCACAGAGTTTGGCATGAGTGTGAAGAGCTGGGCTACAGTGGTAAGCAGATAGGTGTTCATGCCTTGGGTTCAGTGCTGCCCAGGGCAAAGGGGTTCCCACGGCCTCACCTGCTTGGAGAAGGAGTCTTCCAAGTGAGTGTACTCAGGCCGGTCAGCAGAGCCACGGGGCGGGGAGCCACCGGCCATGTCTGGGGCTCCGGCCTGGGCGAGCGGTCGGCCACCAGCGCCGGCGTATCGCTGCTGTGCCTGGGGCTGCCGCTCGTCAAAGGAGTACTGCAGGCGCATGTTGGAGAGGACAATGCGGCGCGTCATGCGGCTCTCTGAGGCCGAGCTGCGCAGCCGCTCAAAGTTCTTGTTCATGCGGTACTGGCGGAAGGCCGTCTGGATAGTGCGCGCGGCCCGCCGGCTCAGGAAGTAACCGCCGTACTTCCGCTCCAGCATCTCCACCTGCCGGCAAAGATGGCATCAGCATAGCAGATGCAGAGACAGCACCCGTGCATGCAAGGGCACCCTCCTTTTGCCTGTCACCCTAGGGCGGCAATTGCCGACATTTTTACTGCTCCCCACCCAAAACGTACCTTCTTGTCCTGGAGGTCCGTAGAGAGCTCATAGCTGTCAGATAGCGCCTTGCACCTCTTGTTCTCCTCTTCCTCCTGCTTGCGGAGAGCCAGGCTGGCAGGCTGGTGTCGGCTCCGCTGTGCCCAGGCCAGGCTAGCAGGGCTCGGCGGGGCCGCCGGTGGTCCCTGGGTACTTGGGAGCCCGCCACCGTCGCTGTATCGATCGGCACCACGCAGATACGGGGCCTGGCTGCACTGGGGGTCTGAGAAATTGCCCACTTCAGAGCTTGGGGGGTCCCCTTCCACACTGGACAGAGAAAGAGGGGAATCATGGGAGTAGGCATGCCAATGGGGGTGACAGGAAGCAGTGTTCAACGGGACAGAGGGGGTGGGGTGCAGGGCGAAGGCCTCCCTGCTTGTGCTGATGCTGAGGAGGCATGGACCACCTGACCAGCCAACCGCTGCAGTCACAGCCAGGCGTATTTTTATCCCACACAATTTTTGCAGAAACAGCTCCCCCCTCTTCCCAATGGGGAGGGTGAGAAGGAAGATGAGGATGGGGCGGCGGGTGCCGCAGCGCTGCTCCTCGCCAGAGCCAGACACCGCGGACAGTGACAGCTTTGCTGGACCAGGTCACATGGCGGTGAGTCATCGGTGATATCAGCACAGCCAGCGGGACGCGTGCAGTGGGACGCGTGCAATAGTCCGTCGCAGCCGCATTCAGCCTGCCGCCACCGCGAAACCACAACAGCGGGCATGATGTGTCTGGGGATGTGACGGCCCCGCGCTCACTCTGCTAGGTTTCTGCTTCATGTTGTTTTATAGATTATATTTCCTTGCCTCCCTCCAGCTTCCTCTCTTTCTCTGTTGTTCACCTTCTTGCTTAATCTGTTCTATGCCTCCCCCTCCCTAAATGCTCTCCAGGTGGACAGTGAGGACGGTGAGTCTACTATATGCCTTAGAGAGATGACAGGGTGGGAACAATGGGCAACACACACACACAGACACACACACACACACACACACACACATACACACAAATATTTCAGACAGAGGCACACAAATAGACACATACAGACACGCACTTCTGCCCGGATAGGCAGACTCCACTCAGCCACTTTACATCACGAGTTTACATCCTCGTCCGTACAGGGTGGATCACGTGACACGTGGCGCAGCGCTGATGCCACAGCGGGACGGGCACGAGCGCATGACAATATGTTGTTGGCAGCGGGCCAAGCTCTGCATAATCCCTCTCTGCTTCACTGTGCTGCTTATTCTCAAGCTCTGCACAATCCCTCTCTGCTTCACTGTGCTGCTTACTCTCAAGCTCTGCACAATCCCTCTCTGCTTCACTGTGCTGCTTACTCTCAAGCTCTGCACAATCCCTCTCTGCTTCACTGTGCTGCTTACTCTCAAGCTCTGCACAATCCCTCTCTGCTTCACTGTGCTGCTTATGCTCAAGCTCTGCACAATCCCTCTCTGCTTCACTGTGCTGCTTATGCTCAAGCTCTGCACAATCCTTCTCTGCTTCACTGTGCTGCTTATGCTCAAGCTCTGCACAATCCTTCTCTGCTTCACTGTGCTGCTTACTCTCAAGCTCTGCACAATCCCTCTCTGCTTCACTGTGCTGCTTATGCTCAAACTCTGAAGAATCCCTCTCTACTTCACTTTGCTGCTTATTATCATGCTCTGCAAAATCCCTCTGCTTCACTGTGCTGCTTGCTCTCAAGATCTGAATAATCATTGAATCTGTGTGCATGAGTGTGGCACGATGTAAAGCAGCCGGTGCTTAGCCAGGTCACTCAGCCAACACCCCCCCATTAACATTATAGTACAAGGTTAATGCACTGTGGCGCAGTCCTATGCCCCCCATCTCTACTCCGGCAAGGCACAGGAAGCTGAAGCTGGAGGCCTGGAGACAATGCAGTGGGTGCTGGTGGGTGTGACGACCACTAACACACAGAGGATGACCATCAATGCAACCAGGCATTTTACATATTAATTATTATCATTATTAATATTAATCATATAAACAAAACAACAACGCTGACAACAAAAGGAGCAGCAGTTTTTGCTGGAACAGCATGACTGGCACAGGATGTACAGAAACAACAGCTGGTATGTGAAGTATATTTAGGTAAAGAGCCACACTCTCAGCAAAAACAAATGCAGATTCGCAACCCCATACACACACACACATACACACACATACACACACACACATACACACACACACACACACACACACACACACACACACACACGCAACCCACCCACCCTTTTATCGTACAAGCGGACACCCGCACGGACAACACCCTTCTCCACAGAGGCCAAATGCCCTCCAGCCCAACTCCTTATTCCTTCTGCAGGACAACATGGCCATGAGGAGCAGAGGGGGCAGCTCCGAGGGCACCTGGTCGGCCCTTCTGGGGGTTCACATGAAGGAACACCTCATCCATCAGGGACTGCCGGGGGAATGAGTGTCTCCTCAGGGCAGGAGTGGGAAAAGGAGTCAAAACACAGACAGAAGAGAGGCTAAAGCCAGCCAGGAAAATGTGGGCCCAAGTCAGCCCGGCTAGGCCCAGACCGGGCTGTGTGAAAGACTTCAAACACTGTCACTATGTCATTTAGCACGGAAATGATTCCTCACTCCCCTTCCGGCAACCAGGACATTCCTCCCATTCCAGCTTGAACATGTCCCAAGAGGTCAGCTGCTTGTTTTAGTGCTTATGCCCACGCGCTGGTGTTCCCCCTCAAAGAGTTGGGGACAGATCGCTCCGGAGCATCGTTTACAGTTGTCCACCTACTGTAGATTTTAATAGGCCTCAGTGTCCCATCATCCTGCTCAGCTAAACTACATGCCGCACAAAGCTGTAAGTAAGACAAGATGTGCAACACTCTAGGACAGGGGTCTCCAACTCCGGTCCTGGAGAGCTACTATCCAGTAGGTTTTCTATCCTACCTGGCTTCTGATGAACCACACTAGTTCTCAGGTAAATACCAGGAGCAGGTGTGGCTGCTCTAGGAGATCTGAGGACCATGTGCTGCTTCACCGACTCTCCCATGTTACTCCAGCCCGATCCCGCCACTGGACATTGACTCATCCTCTCTGCTCCTCTTCTCCTGCCTTTCCCCATTCCTTTCTCCCAGTGTGATTTCCCGCAATTTCCGCAGGAAATTGCACTAATAGCACAGATAAGGACAGGAAGAAGAGTAAAAGAAGAAAGCAGAGAGCAAGGCTGATGCGGCGATGAATGGCAGAGGGCAGCAGGGCGAGTCGCAGCGAGCACGGTAAGGCAGCCTTGCTCAACTCCTGCTGCAGCATGTGAAAACAACACAGACACACAGACTGATGTCGCATTTTATGCCACAATGCCCCCCCCCCCAGCCTCAGCGTGATGTTTTGCTGCGTGATCCCCAGATCAGAGGATGTTAAACTGGGTCACAAGTCGAAGCGTGTGCTAGTGCTGGGGGCAAGATCCGCAAGGACATGAGGGTCAGTGATTGATGTCAGTAATAAATCAGTGTAATTAACCGAATGGTTGTTTATTAAAAGGCTGGGACCTTGTCAGTCAAGCCGTCTGGCAGGAACATCACAGCAGCATTGATTCACTGGGCGCTTTGGGCAGGGATAATGTAAAGAGCTTTGAGACAATGTAATGTTGTGCAAAAGCACTATACAAATATAACTGAATAGTACTGGAGTTACATACTGTTCCTAATTCTAATAACAGCCTCTCATGTTTCTCTGTATTTAAGCTTCTGTCTTCATACTAGTGAGGAATGGATGAAAGCCTGATAGGAGATGACACTCAAACTAATGACGCAGCAAAACCAAACCGCAGAACTCATGGCGGGAGATGGACGGAAAATCATTCCGTGTCTAGTGAGAGAAGCGAGAGAGAATAACAAAGTAAGGGCTCTTTCTGTGATTATCCAGCAGCACCTGCCGATTGTTCCTCTGATGATCACACCATGAGCCAGTTACTCCACAAACAGCAGGAAAGGCACATAAACACAAACTCATCACCAGCACTGAGTATTCAGAGGAAGGACAAAGTCAGCCTCAATCTATCTAATGCCACAAACGTAAAGGGACTAAAAGTTAACCACCCCTAAGAGGATGAAATGCACACAGATAGCACAGTGAAGCATTGCGTGACACTTGGCAACGTCTGTATCGTAAAAATTAATGTTTGTTTCTTGACTTGACAGGTGTGGTGTTTCCAGGGCAGATATGCAGTTTACTAGTTGGAGACAGAATCTCCTCTATATGAAAAAAAATCAAGCCAAACTTGCTTATCTATCTGCTTACTGTAACTCATATTACTTTCTTTTTTTAGCCTTCTTTTTATTGCACAAGTACAGGTCAACACTTTCACAGGGTACATCAATTTTTTCATCTTTTTTTTTTTTTGTTTAACATTCCCTCTCTCCCTCCCACCCCCAGACTGGACTAAGATTAACAAATCATTAACATTTAAAGCATAAAATATAATAGTTAGCTAAAGGAGCCATGAAAACAGGCAGGCAATAACATATACAAAGTCAATAATTAAATACTTTAGCATAAAAAGAAAGGATTTTGTTTTTTGAGGCAATGTACTTTGAATGTGGAGTGTAGCTGCTACCAGAAGTATGACAGCACCCTAACTTGCAGGAAGTGATCGGATAATCATATTACTTTCAGAGGCAAAACTATTCAGTGCAGAGCTACAGTTTTCATGCGTCAGTGTTCCCTGCTATTTGAAGTGGCAACACTTTGGTGCAGCACAGCAGCTGAGGCTTAATATTCCCAACTATGAAAAAGCGGCTGATTGTATTTCCAATGACCTAACAGCATAATCCGGATTCATTATCATCCCTGTTGACTGGTACAGACACATGCCAATCTGCTGGCCCAAGGAGCTGGGAAAAGTGTGCATCAAGGCGGAAACTCAGGCAGAACCCCTAGGGCCTCCTACTTCCATTCTCAGGTATTCAAGGAATAAAAGGCCAAGCGCAGATTATTTATTCATCTTCGGGGAAAGGTAAGCGTAGAGGAAAGGAGGTGACAAGCGGTGTCGGCCCGTTTCCGCTGAGTAGAGGACACTGGGAGATGTAGTGCTGAAGCTGCGGAGAAGTGAGCAGTGCAGTGTCAGGTTGGCACCCGTGCCTCAGGAAGTACGGAAAACTAACTGGCTTGATAAACCTGTAAAAACTGACACAGACCACCCCCCCCCCACCCCCCCCAAGGGATGAACAGCCTAAATCGTTTCAGTAACACAAAGAGCTGCTTGCCTGTTCGCATCAAAGACTGCTGCTAATTCTTTTTACCAAACTGCTAAATGCTTTTAAAAGCCATTTCCTGTTTTTCTTTTTGTTTAGAAAAAAATTTTATTTTGAAGAGTCTTGATTAGCATATTTAAATGAGTTGGATGCTTCTGCAGAAATCACCACATTTTCTAAATATCGAACTTTTTTTTTTCCTTAGCTGCAAAAAAGCCACCAACACAGATTAAAACCATCCTACAGTGCTGTCCGCACAAAACCAAACACTCACATTACTACCATGACAGACAATGACAGACAAGGGCACCCAAGCACTTCATGCTTAGCCAAATAACTTGCCAGATTTAACGAAGTCTGGGCTGAATGTAAAGGAATGAAGATAATGTCCATTTAAACCTTCATTTTGAAAAGTTAGGCTAAGCAAGAAATTCTGCTCAGTGATACAGACCACAGGCTGATAACCATAGATTCATACACCTGATCTGGTCAGGGTCACAGGGGGGCCTGGAACTGGTCCCCGGCACCACAGAGCACCCTGGATGGGATGCCAGTCCATCTCAAGGTACATAAGCAAAACCCTATTCCTTAACAGCACATCTTTGAAGCCCAAATAACACAGGTGTGACATGCTAACTCCACACACACAATTCAAACCCCCAAACCTGGGGCAGTGAGTTGGCAGGGCTGCCCACAGAGCCACCACACAAACACAAATAACTTTAGGCTAGAAATGACTAAAAACTGCAGCACCGCATAAAAATTAAATGGCAAATGTTGAGGACCAACAGAAATCGCAAGGCTGTGTTGTAATTACCACATAGTTCAGGTCCTGCACATTGCAAGAGGAAGGCGGGTATGCATGAGCAAAAATGTAATACTAACAGGTAACAAGAGCTCTGAAGCATTTCCATTCTTTGCTTCCCTTTTTAACGGAAAGGCAAAAATTTTAACTACTTATGTAACATATGGCGGCATGAACCCCTAATTGTACACAGCACTTCACACGATTGCTTAGATGGACTGAAGTCCGCATGGCACGATCGGACTGTCTCAGCTCCGTCGCTATCAAAATAATAATAAAATCACATATAAAGCCGAAGGAACTGAATAATTTCCCCCATCGTCCACAGCACAGTTTGGCAGTGGAAATACCCTCTTTTGCCCACACGATCCCCCTTGTGCATCACAGCAGATTATTTCTGCGGACGCATTAACAAATTAACCAAGTCTTTTGGTTCGTCTAGCGCAGCGCTTCGGCTGGCTGAAGCACTTCTGATTACACTCCCACCGAAACAACATGTTTCGCTGCCTCACGAAATGTAACATTCCGCGCTGATGTTAGTTAAATTTAACATGAATAAGTAATAGTGTGTCCGGCTATTAATAAATAACCACATTACTCATAAAATCGTTAATAATTCATGGTTGCACGCATGCCAACAAAGCAATATGCTTCAAACCATTTAAAAGGACTAACCAGTTAAATAACATGTTAGATGCAGTTAAGAGATAACTGATCGTCACAGCTAATTATTGTGAGCAAAGAAACAGAAAGAAGGGAAAAGCTTACCAGTATACCAGCTTGTTGTGCAGGATGGCTGGAGTCTTTTCCGAGGCGCAATTAATACACCACATTGTTGACAAAACACTTCTCTCGCTAGCTGCCTGTTACTGCTACCGCCTTTGCCTTATTAGTTAGTAAGTGAGACAGGTTCAGCTGGGGGCTTGTGCCACACTCATTTTATCCCATATGATTCGCGATAGCATCTATTACTAATCAGCTGTCCGGTCGCGAATAACAGCAAGAGAGATATTTCGAGGACGCGGCGCCTTCTCATCCTTTCCCGTCCCTATGTCATTCTCTCCATCCTCCCTCCCTCTTTCTGTTGGATCTCAAAGAGCAGATATTTTTTCCTTCAAGCTGCCGGAGCCAGCGTGACACAGCAGTCACGGCAACAACAACAACCGCGATCTCCCCTCTGATTAACCCTCTAACGCCAAGTCGGTGCTCTTAGTTAGTCTGGCGTTAAACTCAGTCTGAGTCTGATTCTCAGCGAATCTGTGTTTTGAAGGGAACCTGGGAAGAGCGCCGTCCCGGCACTTAACACACCGAGGAAGCGCCATTATAAATTACCTCTCACGGGGTCAGACTGCAGAGAATTACTCAGGCATCTGATGTCGAGCAGGTTGTCTTTAATTTAGAGATCGGCTTTTTTAAGCGAAGGGATTACCGAGACAGAATGACATGTGAAGTAATAAAGGGGAGGGAGGGGGGTTCAGGAGAACATCTTAGAAAAGATGCAAGGCAAAGGATCATGGGTGCAGATGGCAAGAGGAAAAACAACCAAAACACACACACTCATACATACACACACACACACACACACACTCATACACACACATCAAGCGCACACACAAACAAACACACATATACACAATGCATATATATACATATTATATACATAAATATATTCTTCCATAGTGGGCAGTAGGCGTCAAACAGTGGACAGTGTCCCATGTGTACAGGTGTATAGTCACTGAGAGCACAGACTGAGCCATCCACTTGGGAATCGCATCTCTCTCCTGTCCCTCTGTGCACTTGAAACTGACTTGGAAAAGTTCTATAAGGGACAGCATCACAATAAAGCCGCCGGCGCGTTTCCACTGCTCACCACGATCACTCCCTCACCTCTAATCTCCCTGCTTTCCAAAGCATTCCCCTTCATACACGTGGCCTCTCTCACAATTAGCGCACCTATTCTCATCTCATTTCATATTATTTATTGATGGATCATCTCATAAATATACATATATAATGAAAGTAATATTTTTATTAAACGAACTTTGGGAGAATGTCATATATAGATATATACTAAATTAAACTAAATTAAAGGATTACCGTAGCAAAACATATTTAGTAATAAACAGTAACAATAAACAAGAATGTCAGAATATATATGTGCATATATATATATATATATATATATACACACACACACACACACACCTATGTGTAGTGTAATGTATACAGTATCTGCTGTTAACAAAACTGTGACTATAATGTAATTAAATGATTTTAATTAATAAAAGGCACGTTGCATATGCCATCTGGAACTGGCAGAGGACACTGTTCCCTGGAGGTCACAAGTTCAAGTCTTTGAAAGGTAAAGGGCTCTTAATCTGAGCTGCGGACTAATAACAATGGCATTAAAATGCAAAACCACTTCATCTGAATGTTATGCTGACCAAAGGATGGGGACAGTGTGGTACTGTCTTATGCAAATGGGTAAACTAAAATGACAGATGCCCCTATTCAGATACAGTATACTTTGTTTGCTTAGCTTTTCAGCAGCCTAGCTAAAGTCATGTATACAGACTGCAAATCATCATGCCACATAATCAGTAAAGCTGGGTCACACTTCCATCCAGTTCCACAGATCTTATAGTTGGCTAATTTGTGTTAAGAAGGGGATAATCTGTCGTCCTGTTACCGTGTTCCGACATTTAAACATTATCTTGTTCATAATGAACCACTTTGTAGCAGCCACCTGGATGATGTGACAGCAGCCATTCTGCACACCACACAGTAGCTAAGGTGATGAAGGGGCAGGAGAGAATTCACCAGTTAGATGTAGGGGATGATTAGGAGGCCAGACCTGATAAGGCCACAGAGGACAATTTTAGCCAAGGCATCGGGGTACGACCCCTACTCCTTTGAAGGATGCCCAGGGATCTTTTATGACCTCACAGAGTCAGGACCTCGGTCTCATCTAAAGGACGGCACCATTTTTATAGCGTCCCCATCACTGCACTGGGATCCACACAGACCACAGAATGGGCTAAGCTGTTGACAACACCAACACCTCTTCCAGCAGCAACCCAGTCTCCCATCCAAATCCCAACCAGGCCCAAACCTGCGTAGCTTCAGATGGATTATCTAGTCTGAACTGCAGGTGGTACAGCTACTCATGGCTAAATCAGTCATATTACTGAGTTTCCATTACAGCCCTCTGTCCTTAATTTACCCTCTCGGCAAGATAACCTCCTTTCGTGTTTGTTTACTCATCAATACCAAAGCAAAACATGTTAATATGTGAGACTGTCACCCAGGATTATCAGCCCAGGAAGCCCTATAAATACACTCTTTATAAACTGGCTCCTGTAACTGCACACGCTCTGTTTGACGGGGGCTGGGGTTCCGTACGGACAGTAGCTGTCTGGCCTGAGCTAATAAGCAGAGACGGATGTTTTGGATGAGCCCCCTTAAGGAAGGGCACCTTGATGTCTGGACACCGCATCTCTCAACCGTACAGCCAAGGTGAGGGCAACAACAGCATCGCCCGACAGTCTCCTCTAGGGCAGTTTAGACTAAGTTAGGAAAACCTGTGTTTTTATAGAGCTGAAAGACATGACATTTTTAGTCCCCCGAGTGTTTGTGCATGTTGTACATAGATACACAGTATTTAACTAAAGATAGTATTTAATTAAAAATACATTTCCTAGCTGATGGGGAAATGACAGTCATTCATATGTGACACAGAAGAAGCAGCAAAAAGCTGATGTGTGAGCCTAGCAAAAGCACACAGTCTCTTTCCAAAATGAAACTCAGGAAGTGAAGAAGCCTTGCGGTGCAGGCGGGCGCAGGGAGCTGACGGCCATCTGCACGCCGGCTGCCAGGTATGACGGGCACCACTCGCAGGTCTCGCTAAGGTGGCAGCACTCTGGGGCAATGCGGGTGCAGGACCAGTCAATGCAAGTGAGGTCACTCAAGGCAGAGAACTGTGCCCAAAACACCCATTTACAGGGAGAGACACAAAATGCAGATCATAAATAATGGAAAGAAAATCTCCTTTTCTTCTCCTGATTATCCCATTGTTTCCAAGCATTTATTATTCATCCTACAGCAATTCTCTCCTTCCCCAAATGGCTTTAATCCAATGCAATGTAATTCCTACTTCAGCATCTTTACTCCCTCATGCACCCCATCTTGTTATTTCTCACACTTTTCATTTATATCCTGCCACCCCTTTCCTTTTCTCCCTACTCCCCTAGTCACTGTAATGCTCAAGTCAAGCTGCATAAAGAGACAAAATACAGTGGAAGGGAGGAGAGGGTTGCTTGGAGACAGTTGCTAAGAGACCAGTGTGGGAGGGGAGGCAATTGGAGTCAAGAGCAGTGTTTCCATGGCAACCAAGGTTTCACACTGTCTCTCTGGGTTTAGAAAAAAAATAGGAGTGGTGGTTGGAATGAGATTTATAATCTTGCAGAGTGTGCACTGCAATCCGGAAATGCACACATATGGTGTACCTTAGCTGTGTGCATTTATGAACTGCCTAATATGCCTATCACCTGCTTAGCAGTGCCAATAAGTAAATGCGGTGTGAGATTACATCGTGAGGTTATATTTAAAGTTCCAGACACTGGTTTAACTTGTTTTCACAAGTGTCATTGCTGTGGGGCTAATCTACTTGAAGTGCATCTTGTTCTATTTTGGTTCCAGTTAATTACCCATACATTCACATCTTCACATGCAGGCATTACAAAAAAGGTCATAAATAAAGAGCTGACAGCTGATTAAAGTTTCAGCAGACTAACTAATAAAGACTCAGGGAAAGTTAGGTGGACTCACCACTTGGACACTATTTGGTGCCGCATCTGCACACATAAGGCAGGCGGTCGGCAAATCACTCTGCCAGGCAGCACCATAACGTATTCTTTTTGCTGTTCCAGGAAGTGCGGCATGATGGAGAACATGTCCGATATTAATTCCAATTATGTGCAAGCCCCTCACCACCACAAGAGGGAACGGGATGAAGGATGATGGACAGCAAGAAAGCAGTGGATAGAAAAGCAGACAGAATGAAAGGAAACTTTTTTCCACAATTTCTCCTTCTGTTGCTTCTATCATCTTTTGCTCGACTAATGCAGACCACCGCCCCCAGTCATCATCCCTCTAAATCATAGCAGCAAGGCTCTCGCTCTCCCTAGCCTTCTCCATAACACCTTGACCCCTGCACACACTCCATTAGCTGCAATGCCTTCCCAGCTCTCCGGAGAACTTTCAAAAGTTGCCCAAGCCAAAGGCTATTACAGTAAATGATGGATAACTTTAGCCTGGCTTTTGATCCTCTCGCACACCTTGACTGCACTTTTCCCTGTGCCCTTTCGATCCTCCCGCACACCTTGACAGCACTTTTCCCTGTGCCCTTTCGATCCTCTCGCACACCTTGACTGCACTTTTCCCTGTGCTCGTTCGATCCTCCCGCACACCTTGACAGCACTTTTCCCTGTGCTCTTTCGATCCTCCCGCACACCTTCACAGCACTTTTCCCTGTGCCCTTTCGATCCTCTCGCACACCTTCACAGCACTTTTCCCTGTGCCCTTTTGATCCTCCCGCACACCTTCACAGCACTTTTCCCTGTGCCCTTTCGATCCTCTCGCACACCTTGACTGCACTTTTCCCTGTGCCCTTTCGATCCTCTCGCACACCTTCACAGCACTTTTCCCTGTTCTCTTTCGATCCTCCCGCACACCTTGACTGCACTTTTCCCTGTGCCCTTTCGATCCTCTCACACACCTTCACAGCACTTTTCCCTGTGCCCTTTCGATCCTCCCGCACACCTTCACAGCACTTTTCCCTGTGCCCTTTCGATCCTCCCGCACACCTTCACAGCACTTTTCCCTGTTCTCTTTCGATCCTCCCGCACACCTTCACAGCACTTTTCCCTGTGCTCTTTGGATCCTCCCACACACCTTGACAGCACTTTTCTCTGTACTATTGGGGGTATTACACAAGTTGTGACCATAAAAGTAAAAGCTCACAGTTAATAGAGGTTGTCACCCAATCTGAGAAATTACATAGCAGATGTAGAATTTCAGCCATAACAACACACACATGAGGCAAATAACCTCTGTTGCACAGATAAGGATACATGCAATCTGACACCACAGTATAAACTTGAGTTGATTATTCAGGAATAAATGAAACTGTCAATGCAGCATACATTTCCTGGAATATAATGCTATCCTGCACATATGGAACATATTTATTCATATATCAGGTATGTCAAGTTACACAGTATTTAAAGATTTCAACACAATATCTCACTCCCAATCAATGATTTCAATGCAGAACTTCCACTATATTATACACAACAGACCACTTCTCCATTAGCACACATAAATAGAAAAAAATATACAGCCTGATCACTTTCTTAACTGAGCTATAGAAGTACAATAGTGAACTCCAGTCTTAAAAACCTGTTTTCTTATATGCTGCTTCATCTGAGCTGCCAGTTCAGGGCCAAAGTATGTGGGCACAAGCAAGAAAAGCCAAGGTACAGGATACAAAAGCAACCACTAAAGATTTCCTTTCATGAAGAACAGGCCCACAAATCCTCTGAGAAGATGACCCAGTGAAACAGCAATAATATGCTCAGATGCGCCTGACAATCATTCTATATCAGATGATGACAAATTGTAATGAAGTCCATCCATCTATTGATCCATGTTCTATAACCACTAATCCAGTACAGCGTTACGGTGGGCTGTAGTAAAGTGCTGTATCACAGTCATTTTAGTGCTAATGCCTACAACATGTTTGTCTGGTGTACAAGTGTTTCCATAACAGTTTTATATCTTTATAGCACAAAATGCATTTAAGGGGCTGCAGTTCATGGGTCATTTATCAAGGTGAAACATGTGTGAGGTGTTAGCCACTTAAGTGAGCAGCGTGAGGCATAACTACAAAAGAGTCATTACAGACATCACTGAAATATTCATTCAAAACTTTGCATCTCCATGTTATTCATTCTGCTAGAATATTGACGAGCACAGTATACTCTTATGCTTGTCAGAATAGCCTATGTGTTTCTTAACAGGGGATTAAACAATACATACATTTACCCATTTAAGAGTTGAAATGTTACAAAAACAAGAATATCAGCATATCTCAGAGGCATGTTTCTGGGAAAGCACTGACTGCTAGTTTCAAGCTGATCCTATACTGCAAGGAAATATATCTTTCCACTGTGCACTGAAGATTGTCGTCTAAGTACGCATGTATAAGCAGTATGTCAAGTTTTTTTTTCCCCAAGAGGATCTTCAGTCTTCATTAGTTCCAGTACAGACAACACCAGAGGTCTGCTGCTTGAGAAAGCAGAAACATAAACAGCTCATTCTTGCCAAAGGAGCAAAGGAGATGGTGTATTAAGCACTGGGACAGGCACTAGGGCGATTGAGTAGGCCTGGCTGCTGGTGTAGGTCAGCGTTTCCCAACTCAGTCCTTGGGGACTCCCAGACAGTCCATGTTTTTACTCCCACTGGGAGCTGGAAGGGAGCAAAAATGTGGACTGTCTGGCAGGGAACTGGAAGGGAGCAAAAACCATGACTGTCTGGGAGTCCCAGAGAACCGGTGAGGAAACACTGGTGTATTTGATATGGAGACATGGTGGTATGGAGTCCCGGGAGGTACCACTCCCCTGCCACCGTTAGTCTACAGAAATACCCTTCTACTTACTGATTGACCTGGTAGATATTACTGTGTAACCGGCTGCAAGGCAACTTAACATATCTAGACCCTAGCATGCAAATATACATTATTCTATAGCTTTGCAGCTTAAGAGGAAAGCTCGCCTTGCTCATAATTCCAGAAATTCTGGCGATTACAGCATTTCAGATACTATTCCAATAATGAGATTGATGTATTTACACTAATACTTTCCACATGGATACAAATGAGTGCATACACCAAAACAAAGACAAAGACACGAAATACCGGCATACTCACCTGCAAATGCCAACCGACTTGTCCAATCAGATCAAAGAGGAACTTGTGAACGTTGTTAAAATCTTGCACACAGGCACAATATTTTTACCACTAGGAAATGAGGTCATAGTTACCTTAAGAGTGAAAGCTTTCGTAGCAAGGCCCACAGGAAGTGACAGCTGCAGCCAAATTTCCGAAAGAAAGCCAAGAATCCAACCATTCTTCAGTGAATATCAGGTCGTCTTTCCTTCCTTCCAAGCCCCCTCCCCTGCTTTCCTCACCTCCGTTCTCCTTTAAATTCTCACACCTTTTTCCTCCATCTCTTCTCATTCATTCTTATTTTTCCTCTACCCTCTCTTCCCTTCCTTTCCCAGTCACACACTGTACAGTTCTAACTGTGGGCACCTGTATCCCTCCATATTAATTGACGTCCCTCGCCTATTGCGCTTTCCTTCTTGAGCGTCCCTCCCCTGATCCTCCCCCCCCCCCCCCTTGCCATGTGCACTACACCACAGCTGCCGGCGACTGGCTGGATATTCCCGAACTGCATCTGCACTCGTTTGTCTGTGAAACCTTTCTTCTCTTCACCTCTCACTCCCCTCTCTTCTGCCGACCATCTTTCCCTCTAGATCTCCATTCTACACCACCTTCCTCTTGCCTACATCTACCCAGTTTGCTGCATTAGGCACCTATTCATGATACACCTCTGTGTGTGCTGTACCCCCCGCTGTGCACTAGCCCCTCCCCTCCGCATAACCTGCTCCAAAATCCCATACCACAATCTTTGCTTTACCTCTCTTTCCCATCCTTGCTACTTCCCTGTGACTTTAATGTATATGCAGATCTCTCGCTCTCTTTTTCACCCTCTTTCAGAGACCTCACCCCCCTCTCCCCACCTCCCTGGAGAGACGATGTCCTGTCAGTCATCGCAAGAAGGTTGGTGCTATCTCAGTAAGCGTTCATACACCAGGGAGCACACTGGCGTGCACAGACCGCTGGCATGCACAGACCGCTGGCATGCACAGACCGCTGGCATGCACAGACCACCAAGCTCCCAGTCCCACCATTGATGAGTCTCATCAAAGGTCTTCACCTCCTCTACGACTGTTTATAAAACACCCTCCATGAAAACACACCCAGAGCTTCACTGGAGACTCCAGTGACTGCTGCTAAATAATTCATGACCGAAAAGCCAGGGCAGCTGGATAATAGCAGCATATGGTGGGTCCAGGTTTGTTTCTTAAACCAGCATTTCTACCCGCTATGTAACCGTATATGTAAACTGGCAAAGAGGCCAAAGGAGGCAATAGGCCGGTAATAGTACAATCTAGTAATTGTAGAATCAGGTGACAAAGAAAAAAGGTAAGAACCATCAGGTGAGTGTGGTAAGAGGGGGAGGAATCAATGAGGGGTAACCCATACAACCCAACAGCCTGACTTACACGCACGCACGCATACAACCCAACAGCCTGACTTACACGCACGCACGCACGCATACAACCCAACAGCCTGACTTACACGCACCCACCCATACAACCCAACAGCCTGACTTACACGCACCCACGCATACAACCCAACAGCCTGACTTACACGCACCCACACATACAACCCAACAGCCTGACTTACACGCACCCACGCATACAACCCAACAGCCTGACTTACACGCACCCACGCATACAACCCAACAGCCTGACTTACACGCACCCACGCATACAACCCAACAGCCTGACTTACACGCACCCACCCATACAACCCAACAGCCTGACTTACACGCACCCACCCATACAACCCAACAGCCTGACTTACACGCACCCACGCATACAACCCAACAGCCTGACTTACACGCACCCACGCATACAACCCAACAGCCTGACTTACACGCACCCACCCATACAACCCAACAGCCTGACTTACACGCACCCACGCATACAACCCAACAGCCTGACTTACACGCACCCACCCATACAACCCAACAGCCTGACTTACACGCACCCACGCATACAACCCAACAGCCAGACTTACACGCACCCACACATACAACCCAACAGCCTGACTTACACGCACCCACACACGCAGAACGCGGGGTGTCGCAATCAGACTCAGCGGACAGCAGGGAATGTAGCAGAGCTCCCCAGCCGCTCATGAGACAGAGATGAAGAACTGAGCGGGAGTGTAAAACATCAGATCCTTACCGTGGAGCTGGCCGAGTAGAGCCTTCGCAGATTGCTGTGGCCTGATAGGAAACCCACCTCTCTCTCTCTCTCGCTCTCATTTAGTCCCGCCCACCTCAGAGTGGAACGGCTGCATTCTTCGAAAACCTTCCCCATTAGGTCCTCTGATTCATTGCTGCCGCACGCACTGATAGATTCTCACACACAAACACACAAACGCAATGTCACCTCTTGCTCTCGTCAGAGTGGCACACCCAAGCGCACTGAGGGCTCACGTATCTGCTGTCATACGGAGGTACGGGGATATTTCCCCCCTCATTGGTTCCTGTTTTCCAAACAAGCCGTCAGGTCTTTTTCTGAAGATGAAAGTCGGCCGTTACTGAATGCAGTGGTACTGGGTGTCTGATTGGGCACGTCAGGCAGGACGGGAGGAGATGGACGCCAGGCTCCGTGCAGCTATGCCCCTCGCAGCTGAGAGGAAGCGGTGCTCAAAGATGCCTTCATCTGTCTACCCATGGGTGCTTCTCCTCAGATATCCCACACAAACAGGCAGGCAGAGGGCCTTAATGTGGCCTGCAGACTGTCGACTGAATCCTTTCAAAGCTCGGGGGAGGCTGTAGAATTCAGCTAGATGGAGCAGCTTAACGAGGGCATGGCGACACCAACACTGAGCCAGAGAGACATCAGAGCTGGCACCTCGGATCTCAGTGCTGCAGGCGTGACCGTGTGGGACAACAATATAGGCGTGACTCTGTGTAGGATGATGCCTTAGACAAATTATGCGTGGTATGATGCCGTGAGCCTACCTGCGTGTAGGCTGGCGCCATGGGCAAGCCTTCATAAAAACCCATAAAGTTTACATACCGAAATCCCCAAAGCATCTGCAAGGCGGAAAGAACCATCATCAAAAATACACTCAATTACGTCTCCAAGCCCGGTATGCATCATTATCATTTTTGCGCCTATTTAATACGTAGAGGAATAACTCATACTATTGGGCACTGCCGTTAAAATGCAATGCTGAAGGATGAAGGTTCTCAAAGAGCTATTTTTGACACAGCGCCCTGGCATGCTGCAGCGTGCATAGCGAGGCTTCCGACTCCGCCACACGACAAACGCTCCCGAGGCCAGAGCAGCTCGAGCGCCGGGCCGCACCCCCGTCCCCGTCCCCGTCCCCGCCGACCCCGCCCCCCGTTCCAGCCCTAAAGGAATCCGCTGCCAGGACAATAATAGCACGGTGCTGCCAAAGCCAGCAGAAAGCATGCTGAGCTTTCTCCCAATCTGTCTCACAGCGAGTGCGGTGGCCACAGCCCAAGGGCAGCGCTGACGTTCGGGGGCCATGTGCGGGAGACACCGTCGGCGGCCCCGCCGTCGCTTGCGCGGCCGCAGATACCGACGTACGCAAACAGCCCACCCACAGGTGCGCTTCCATCCGCGGGCCGACAGACGCGCTGCGCCGCCGCTCACAGACATGCCGTCACCCGCGACTTGCCTCGTACGCCGCTGGTAGCGCGACTTTCAGCTGTGGGGGGGCCCTGTGCTTTTAGGGAAGCTTCATGGTTAAATTGAGCCCCCCCCCCCTACTCCCAGAAGTGTTTCCATGCCTACCTGCCGCACCACAACGCTGAAGACAGGAGAGAAGGCTGAGCAGGCACGATTATTCATGACGCCATCATAATGCGGCAAACACTCCTGCTCCTCTTAAGAAAGTGGAGGCCAAGCTGTGGCTCAGAAGGAGACGAGGGGGGAGAGAAGCGGCTGGCAGGCCTCTCCAGGAAGCCCTGTGGTGGAGGTGCAGGTCAGACCTGACCGGTGGCGTTGGCTGAATTGTTTCAGGTTTTGGGCCTTGGCTGTTTTGTCTGCTGGACCAGATCCTCCAGCAGGCAGGGCTGGGCACTTTGCGCTCTTCTGCAGTACAACATTCCAAACACCGGTACCTGACCCCTGTCACCCAGAGAAGGCCTCAGCGTATTTTACAGAAACGAGACTGACGGACATGGAACTGGATCTCTGAGGCATTCTCCCTTGATGAATTTATAAATAAGATTCACTGTTTTCGTATGTAAGTCTGAAAACCGTGCTGTGCTTGTGTTAAATGTGTATGCTTCTTTACATTTCACTCAGTTCAGGATTGATAATTCTTATTCAAGTTTCCACAATCTGATCATTACTGCAATCTAAGCACAAATTATATTCATAAAAACATTAAATGCAAATGACACAATCACAGAGGCACATCCAGGAAATGAACAATACCATACTATGCTAGTATGTTACAGAGCTCCTGCTTCAAAGCTGCACGTTTCTGTAGGACACGGGACAAGCATGGCTCACCTGCATGTCTTCACACTGTATGTGACCCTGCAGCCTCTATCCCAATGGATGAGCGACCTTGGTCCCTCAAACCACATGCTTTTCTGTGGAGCTCTAGCACTGTGTAACAGGTCAAGTCCGGGCACCGCAGCATAAGAACTCCTACAGCCGCATGTCATCAAAAGTAAGAGGAAGAAATGATAAAATAACCCGTGTTATGAATAGGTGAGTTTCAGCTGGTGATTTATGTCTCTACATCAGACTCCTCAGCTGCAGTCCAGGACAAACTCCACGTCCTGTCAGTCTGCCCTCCCCCTTCTTCCTGATGGTCATCTCCTCTCTCCCATCACTTTAATGTAATTAGCTCCTTCTGTGACCTTCTCCTTTAGTGAAGCAGGCAGCACTTACAAACCCACACACGCAACACAGAGACATGCATTACTGATCTGTACTCCTATAAAACATTCTAAAGTCAATCTACTAATTGCTCTGTTTTGTGTTCCCTCTCCTCAATAACATGACCCATTTACACTGCAAACTTCAACTTATTTCTTACGGAAAGACAGAAACAGTTCAGCAAGTAACAGGACATTCCCTTCCCATGTAAAAAAATATATATATATATATGATGCCTATTAAGCTGGACTGTTTGAATGGAATACAAATTTATTATCAGTACAGTATGAGTGTTCACAAAAAAGGTATCCTGTTTAATTCAGTGCGCATGGACACTACTCCCTCCTCTCTCTCTCTCTCTTTCACACACACACATAGTTATGTCTTTGTGAGGAGTCTTCATTTCTAATCACAACATGGCCACCTTAACCACCAATCAGCCCTAATCGTAACCATAAACAGGCAAACAAAATGCGAGACTTTTGGCATTTTTACTTTTGTGATTGTATTTAGATCTTTGTGGGGACCCGATTTCTTTAACATTGTGGGGGGCATTTTGGTCCCCACGAAGTAATATAAACCTAATCCACACACACACACACACAGCTGGGTTCTGGTGTATAGTGAAGAAAAACATAGGATCATTGATACGATTCACAAACGAACATTACGTCTGATCAGGATCTTTTTTATTTATTTGTCTTCGTTACCATCGTCATCATTACACTTAACATTCTTATACTTCTTAAATCATATGC
Organism: Paramormyrops kingsleyae; assembly: GCF_048594095.1. Classification (NCBI taxonomy): domain Eukaryota; kingdom Metazoa; phylum Chordata; class Actinopteri; order Osteoglossiformes; family Mormyridae; genus Paramormyrops; species Paramormyrops kingsleyae. The sequence continues at coordinate 36,750,935 of NC_132802.1, forward strand.
TTAATCTCACACATCTGTATAATATCCAGTACTGTGAAACTTCCTTTATTTCGCTTCCTACGTACAGCACCTACAGCCAGCGCGTGCTAATTGCCATGGTGCTCCGCGTCGCGCGAGTCGCTTTCAGCCACCTCCCTCCCAGTGACTTAAAACATTTTCTTACTATTCCAGTTTACAGTCTCGAACTGCGATTACAGCCTTTCTATCAGTCTCACATTTTGGAGTCGCCCGTTGTCCCTGTTTGCATTGCGACGATTCCAAGCAGATACCCTGTGAGTCGTAGCTTCGGTCCAGAAAGTAGCCTCTGCTTGTCACAGATGCACAGAAGAGGCCCTGTAAACCGCAGAGCTATGTTTGGCCCTTACCGACTGACTCACCTTGCCAACGGGTGCCATTGTCGCGTATATACCAGTATTACCCCAGAGATCACCGTACACACCGCTATATGACTTGTACTTTAGCTGTCATAGAACACTGTCATATATATCATTCGAGAGTTGCTACATAGAAAACAATCATTTCTTTATGTAAATAATATTATATACACATACATATGTATGTATATGTATATTTACAGCATATATGTAAAATTAGTTACAGCGCTAACAGCCATAGCATGAGTAAAACTCCGCGTAGATTTCACTCAGACAGACAGATCAATACCGTTGCATCTGTTACCACTCGCGACTATCGGGTAGGCTGGTCCTGTTTCAGTCTTGACATCCAAAATGTGAGACAAACAAACCCCACGAGCATCTTTTTCAAAAAACAGATAATTACAATGAAACGGAAGATGACCATGGCAGGGCAGCAGCAGTAAACAGGTTTCTTAAGCATGCAGCGGAGCTTCGGTTAATCTGCTGTTTAAATTTCATGTCACTTTCATACATGGGACTTGTGTGCATCTATGAGGACATTCTGCTTATTATTATTCTCATGGGCCAACCAATATCCAGGGCCAGGCCCACGTGCACACTGTTCATCGATTTGAAAACATTTAGTTACTCTAAATAATGCAAGTTAATATGCAACACTAACCATTCCGAAAACAAAATACTACTGTGTTGTTACTAACAATAATAATCTAAGACAATTATGCTTTAATTGCCCATCGCCTTGACAGACACTTGAAATACCGTTTTCCATTTAGCACCCACTAAGAAACACGTTATTCTTTGTCTTCATCATAATCATGTCCAAAATAGCGAACCTTGCACTGACGCGGCTTGCACGAAACACGAGGTCATCTTACGAATAAATGCACACCTGCAAGATTCTTTTTAAAAATTAAGATCAGATAAGCAGAACATATAAAGTGATTTTACAGAAAAGAACCCCAGATGCAGATGGTTAATGTACCTTATCTCCGCTCTGACAACATTCGCCGTTTCACAACTACACAGATATCATTAGCCACTGGATATTTTTTTACTACACAAAAACGTTGAACACACAAATCCTGCTGTCCCCAATGAAAACAGTTTTTTCTCTTAAATTCACACTTTCTTATTTTCCTTTTAATGTCATAATAATGTGCTTAATATATTATTATTATTATTAAACTACTAAATACAACTCATAATAGTACTACTTAATTACAGTAGTGCTACTTGTTCTTAGTAGTAGTAATAATAATAATAATAATATTAGCAGCAATAATAAAAGCCGAAGAAAGCAGTAAGACTTGAAACGAAACAGTGCAGTAACAAAGGGTCTATTCAGGCAGACATGACTAATTCAAGTTCTCCTGTGCAATGAGGTTTCCTCACTCTATCCATGAGGCAAAATAAAATCATGAGGTGAGGATAAGCCTGGAGCAAAAGGGAAGGCTTCTGAATAACAGCCTGAAAATGAAAAAGGACAGCTCTGTTTTTACTACATATGTATCCCGGATAACATAACAACATACCAACATGATTCTTAACACCATCATTAATGGTATCCAGCATGATTTCGGATAACCGTTCAAAAATAAAAGTGCTGTAAACACACTGGAACTTCATTGAAAAGGGAGGTAGAGGATATTGATTTTCTGCTCACAGAAAGCGGCAGAAAAAGGTAAAGACTTTATTTCAGCGAGGGAGAGAGGAGAGAGACGACCAGCGATGGGGTTCAGAACACAAAAGCACAATTAAAAAAACGGGGGAGTCATGACACTTTCCCCTCGTTCATATTAACCTGGCACCGCCCCCCCCCTCACTGCCCCCCCCCCCGACTTCTGCTCTCCTTTTGGGATGTTCTATATTCCACTTATGCTCTCATAGCAAGAGTTCACAGTCAACGATTTTTAAACCTCACAAAAAAGAATTTGCATCATCCACTTTGAACAGAAAAGCGAGGCTGCAGTCGACATGCTAATACAAAGACATGTGCAGTGAGGACCAAAAAAGATCCGTGTCCATCTCGGCCTTCCAGTATATCTGAGCACTTGTCCAGTCAAGTTATTCAGTGACTGCATTTTTTTCTCCAGATGGTAGCTGTTGCCAAAAGTGTCCCCGCTGGTGCAGTGTAGGAGGGACATGACACAGGGGGCCACCTGATCTGCAGGTTACCTAGAAGAGGGGCTACTGCACTCAGAGGCGGGGCAACAGAACTGATGGGCGATGTCATCATCTTCCACTTCTCTGAGAGAGATACAGGGATGGGTAGAGAGAGACAGGCAGGAAGTGTGTGAGACAGGAATACAGGGTGGATAAGAGATAACAGGGGAACAGAGAGAAAGAAATAGGATGAGCTGAAGGTAATGAAGGTACAGGGAAGTAAGATGAGGGACATAAGGTTTGCCGGAGAGTATTTTGATTTGTTAAGGCATTATAGGGCCTTGTGTAATGTATACCCTTACACTCAATGCTAATTACATTTGATAACAACCAATTGTATATAGTATTTTAATTGTGAAGGCCTATTCTTATTGACTTTGTTGCAAAACTGTAAAATATATACTTTTAAATGAATAATTAAACATTTTCAGGTAACGGCCACATTTTGAGATTTCTGTAGCTTTGATTAGACGATTAGACGAGTAACAAGATTGCATTAATCTGAAGACAGCTCAAATATTAAACTTGATTTAAAGACATGTATTACACTAACTGTCCACCAGATGTCAGGCTTGGAATATGAGGTAGAGTCTTAAAATGTGAAACAATACTTCATCGTTTTATTGGACAAACAGCTTTTAAAAAGATGCTATATTAATATCACTGAATATTATGTAAAATGATCTATATTATATATTGTATCTGAATACCCAAATATATCAGCTTTTATATATAAATATATATGAATTTTAAGTCAAGACCAGATTCCATGACATACCTTTAGTGCTTTAATGAATAAAACTTAAAAGATGCATGATGACATGTTTGGTAGGGGCCCTCCTGGGATTTGAACATTATGTATTTCCTTATTTAAAATAATATTTCACCTGGGTGCACAGCTAATATAGTGGGACTGTCTGTGTGTGAGTGCTAGTTGGTGTGCAAGAGACAGAGAAGAACAAAAAAAGGAAAAAATGACAAATATTGACAGCAGCAGAGAACTGAACAGGAACTGAAAAAGAACTGAGTGAAAAGAGGCAGCATGTGCAAAGGTTTAGTGTCCAGTATTCAGACACATGTATCAGAGCATGTGAGCGAAGTGGAGCGGAGTGTGAGCGAGGAGAGGAGCGGAGTGTGAGCGAAGTGGAGCGGAGTGTGAGCGAGGAGCGGAGTGTGAGCGAGGAGCGGAGCGGAGTGTGAGCGAGGAGCGGAGCGGGCGGAATTTGGTCAGAGCGCGGAGCGGTTTTTTAATTAAGGCTGGAGCGGTCACTGTCTCGCTCCAATTTTGCTCCGATACCGCTCACACTACAACACTGAGGCGTGCCTAAACCTACCCAGAATTCATCTGTACAATTATCAAGACTGTTACACAAATTGGCTGTGATGGAATTCGCAAAGTATTTCACAAAGGAACTAGCTGATAGACCATACAAGTTTAATTTTCTTATCAAACGTATAGATGACAATAATGTAGAGCAAGAACAACAATGTGGTGAAACTGTTTCAGTGAGTAAAGATTCACTTTGGAAGTGTGCTACGCGAACAGGCTTAAGCCAGAGCAAAACGTGAGCAAGTTTTATATGGTTGTAGCATATCAAGTCTATAAAGTAAATAAAAATATAAAAGCCTATAAAGTAAATATCGGTAATCAAATAAATTAGTTTTGTCATTCAAAGTAGGTCTAATAGATTTTTTTAATTTCACGTAAACGCTTACATGCTCTAACATGTATGCACATGGGCTGATGCTCTATTTGTTTCATCACCAGAGTGGATGTGCAGCAGATCAGTATGTATGGGGTGGGGTTTAGCTCAGCAGTTTCAGTAGCAGTGTGTATGTCTGGAAGGTTTTAGGTGTAGCAGAAAGTCACATCACTGGGGAGCCCCTGGGTAAGGCCCTTAACCCAAACTGCTCCGAAGGAAGCTCATTGCTTTCCTCATATCACTAAATATGTAAATAGGTGTGTGAATATCTGACTCGTTGAGGTTTGTTTGGGTCACGTAAATGGGCACCCTGTACAGTGCAGTGTTTCAAGCTGCAGAGAGGGGATAACTGTACTGGCTGCTGTGGCGCCACGCAGGTGGGCAGCAATCTGTGGCCTGTGTGGGTGTGCAGCATCACTGGGCACAGTGCGAATCACATGGGGGCCTCGGTTACACAAAGCAGTGCCTGTGTGGGTGTGCAGCATCACTGGGCACAGTGCGAATCACATGGGGGCCTCGGTTACACAAAGCAGTGCCTGTGTGGGTGTGCAGCATCACTGGGCGCAGTGCGAATCACATGGGGGCCTCGGTTACACAAAGCAGTGCCTGTGTGGGTGTGCAGCATCACTGGGCGCAGTGCGAATCACATGGGGGCCTCGGTTACACAAAGCAGTACCTGTGTGGGTGTGCAGCATCACTGGGCGCAGTGCGAATCACATGGGGGCCTCGGTTACACAAAGCAGTGCCTGTGTGGGTGTGCAGCATCACTGGGCACAGTGCGAATCACATGGGGGCCTCGGTTACACAAAGCAGTGCCTGTGTGGGTGTGCAGCATCACTGGGCGCAGTGCGAATCACATGGGGGCCTCGGTTACACAAAGCAGTGCCTGTGTGGGTGTGCAGCATCACTGGGCGCAGTGCGAATCACATGGGGGCCTCGGTTACACAAAGCAGTGCCTGTGTGGGTGTGCAGCATCACTGGGCGCAGTGCGAATCACATGGGGGCCTCGGTTACACAAAGCAGTGCCTGTGTGGGTGTGCAGCATCACTGGGCGCAGTGCGAATCACATGGGGGCCTCGGTTACACAAAGCAGTGCCTGTGTGGGTGTGCAGCATCACTGGGCGCAGTGCGAATCACATGGGGGCCTCGGTTACACAAAGCAGTGCCTGTGTGGGTGTGCAGCATCACTGGGCGCAGTGCGAATCACATGGGGGCCTCGGTTACACAAAGCAGTGCCTGTGTGGGTGTGCAGCATCACTGGGCGCAGTGCGAATCACATGGGGGCCTCGGTTACACAAAGCAGTGCCTGTGTGGGTGTGCAGCATCACTGGGCGCAGTGCGAATCACATGGGGGCCTCGGTTACACAAAGCAGTGCCTGTGTGGGTGTGCAGCATCACTGGGCGCAGTGCGAATCACATGGGGGCCTCGGTTACACAAAGCAGTGCCTGTGTGGGTGTGCAGCATCACTGGGCGCAGTGCGAATCACATGGGGGCCTCGGTTACACAAAGCAGTGCCTGTGTGGGTGTGCAGCATCACTGGGCGCAGTGCGAATCACATGGGGGCCTCGGTTACACAAAGCAGTGCCTGTGTGGGTGTGCAGCATCACTGGGCGCAGTGAGAATAACATGGGGGTCTCGGTTACACAAAGCAGTGCCTGTGTGGGTGTGCAGCATCACTGGGCGCAGTGCGAATCACATGGGGGCCTGGGTTACACAAAGCAGTGCCTGTGTGGGTGTGCAGTATCACTGGGCGCAGTGAGAATAACATGGGGGTCTCGGTTACACAAAGCAGTGCCTGTGTGGGTGTGCAGTATCACTGGCACATGGGGGCCTCGGTTACACAAAGCAGTGCCTGTGTGGGGGTACAGTATCACTGGGCGCAGTGTGAATCTATGCAGCTACAATGACCACCCTATTCCTTTGTCAGGTAGTATAAATAACCCTCTGCTGAGATTAAACTTCTGACTAAGAGATAACAGGATAATCCTGTGACAAGCAGAATGACTAGCTCTGTATTATCAATAGTCAGAGTGACAGTGGGTGACTGAGGTTTGGCATGCTGATGAGAGACATGCTTTCCACCATGGTTCTGCACAACCACAGAGGCCCACAGGAGCCTACAGGGGCCGGGTCATAAAACCTCACAGCAAATATCAGCCATGAGTCTCTCTGGAGGCTGGTTCAGGATCCATGCCTTTTGGGATGGAGCAGGAATGAATCACCAAGCAGAGACCTAGCAGTCTTAGTCTTCTACTGTGGACTGTATAGTTGCTTTGGTTCAGGAATGGGGGGGGGGGTATAACAGTGGTTGGGGGCCAGGTAGTCATAGGCAAGCTGGGAAGGAAGGAGCCGAGTCAGTGATCAGATGAAATTGATATTTTGATTGATGTTTGGTGTAAATTGGCACCAGGTACAGGGCCTCTGGGTTAATGACAAGTGGAGCAGCGTTACCCAGATTCTGAGGAGCCCAGACAGAGCAGGCAGTAAGTCTGGCTGTCCTGGGCCCTGTCTCCTGGACTAAACAGATGGAAGGTGGGGGGGAGTGGCCTAGCTCCACAAAGGGGGCAGTGAAACATGGGGGTGACTGCGTGACTTGGAAGGGGTGACGAGAGCAGGGGGTTGGAGTGGGGGACTGAGGGTCTGGTGGAGAACTATGGCCCTTACCTTGCCTGATCCGAGTGCCTGGCAGGGGGGAGGGCGCAGGGCTGGGGCAGGAGCAGCCGGGAAGGGCAGCAGTACTGATGGTGAGTCGAGTGGCTGTTAGCTGTCAGACTGGTGTGGAAGGAGGTAGTAGTAGAAGGAGCAGTAGTAGTTGTGGTGGTACTACGATTGGTACGAGTAGTAGAAGTAGTAGAAGAGGTGGAATTAGGAGGTGACCTGACACAGAGAAAGAGAGAGAGATAGAGATAGAGATAGAGAGAGAGAAAAAAATAAAGTCAAGAAAAAAAAACGAAAAAAGGAGCAGACGACAAATACAAGCTCGGCACATACGGACAGGCATCATCAGCAGCAAGGCTCATAGCAGCAGCAGGGAAAGAAAGCGCAGATGGGGTACAGCGACACCTACAGGACACAGAGGGAATGGCGCTGGTGTCCTCAAGCCAGCAGAGCCCGTAGCACCCCCACACCGGCCCACATTAAAGCTCTTATCATACTGACCTGTGGGCTGCACATCTCCCGCATTAAGCACAATAATACACTGGGATGACTCACCACTACAAGTATTAACAGTATTACCAGGTTTAGAAGAGGCATAAACTGCATCATACCGGCATTGGGAAGATACAGAAACAACAAAGAGGGTGATGCTTATTAACAAGAGTGTCTTCAGGAATTCAATCTACTGAAACCTTACAAATGCTACATATTTCCAATGCAGCATAAAATTCTTATCTTATTTATCCCAAATGTTATTAATCAGCATAAAAATCTAAATGCATTCTTTAAAAGCCTCCACCAAGGCACAAGTAGCCCTGAGTCCTGTGATTTAGCTGTAACTAAATTTTACAGCCATGTACATTATTAACGAGACCCATACACGCTTACCAGTGCATGAGTTATTTTAAATGAAACAGCCTGATTCCTCAGGTTGGTGTTTTTTCCCCAAAGGTTTTTGTTTTCGTCTTGACGGTGGAGGCAGCCACACCTGCTGCTATGGTTAAAAAGAAGCCTTTGTTTTTAGTGCAGAGGTGTCCGTCTGCCTCTGTTTACGGGCAGCCCTGCGCTCGCTCCGCCCTCAGCCTCTGCGCTCGGCTGCTCTCTGTTCCTATGAGATCTCATAGGAAGTATTACAGCTTCAGATCCATTGTAGATGAACGCCAGCCCCTCTGGGTTGTGTCACGTACCTCATAATACTGGAGCTGTCTGAACGAACTCCTGCTTAACAGGGTAACAAAAAATGCAAAAGAGGCCTCCAGAAACCAGGCCCCCCCTCCTTCTGCACTCCCACCTCCCTCTAATCATTCTCAGAGCATGTCATGCTCTCTGTGGGTACATATGGTCACCTTTATTTAGATTTGTATCTGATTTCAGCCTTTTGAGTCAGGCACCCTATGGGGACGTAACAGCACACAGACTGAAAATACCCCGACACACACTGTGATGCGGCACGAGAGTCTGCATGCTGTCGCCGTGGCGTCCAGTGGGCCCTCTGGTGTGTCTCTCTCAGTGGACTCGTAAGCTGACGGCTACCCCCTCACCCATCCTCTACCCCGGGCACTTAACACCACCTGTGGCAGATGCTAGCTGGCTTCATGTTTTATGAAATCATCCCATATCTCTCAAATTCGCGAACCAAGGAGACCGTTAAATGCACAAGCATTATGTGTTGCTTGGCATAATGTCTATGACAATTGCTTTTTATCACAAGTGCCAAAAAGATAATATTCCTCACGTATATACATATATATAACCAGTCCTCTCAGAAGAGAGGAAGATATTCCCATACAGTAACAGTGACCTCTAGTGTTTGCTGAGCGACACTGTCTCTCCCTGATCATCCAGGCCAGCTTTGCCCGCAACCGAGAATACAAATTCTCCAGAGAAAAACCTGAATAGAATGGATTGCATCCCTATATGGTAAAATATATCAACTACTGCAGTGCTACATTTATCATTTAAGACCATAGCTTTATAACCTCCAGTATACAGCATACAGTAGTAATACATCAAGAAAAATGCCTTACATATACGACAATACTTCTGCAAAGATAAAGAACAGATTTCAGCCACTCTTTCTGCCCTATAAACCAGCATGTAGCAGATAAAAACCCAAAAGGCACATGACAGCCACACGTAAGACATGCAAGCAGAGGAGCAACAGAGAGCACAGCGGAAGAAAAGGGAAGAAAGGCCAGAGAGACATGGCAAGGACAAAGACAAAGATAAAACAGCATGGCCTGTGATTTACGGGCTGAATGGAGACTATGGGCGAGAGCGAGTAGCAGGACAGAGACTGCAGACACTGGAAAAATGAGGAAAAGAACAGAGAAGGCAACAGCTTAAAGCAAGGAGGGAGAGGAGAAGGAGGGACAGATCTTAGCATAATGAAAGAGGGTGGAGAAGGAGAGACAGACCCTGACAGTATAAGAGGGAGAGGAGAAGGAGGGACAGATCTTAGCATAATAAAAGGGGGTGGAGAAGGAGAGACAGACCCTGACAATATAAGAGGGAGGAGAAGGAGAGACAGACCCTGACAATATAAGAGGGAGGAGAAGGAGAGACAGACCCTGACAATATAAGAGGGAGGAGAAGGAGAGACAGACCCTGACAATATAAGAGGAAGCAGAAGGAGAGACAGACCCTGACAATATAAGAGGGAGGAGAAGGAGAGACAGACCCTGACAATATAAGAGGGAGGAGAAGGAGAGACAGACCCTGACAATATAAGAGGGAGGAGAAGGAGAGACAGACCCTGACAGTATAAGAGGGAGGAGAAGGAGAGACAGACCCTGACAATAAAAGAGGGAGGAGAAGGAGAGACAGACCCTGACAATATAAGAGGGAGGAGAAGGAGAGACAGACCCTGACAATATAAGAGGGAGGAGAAGGAGAGACAGACCCTGACAATATAAGAGGGAGGAGAATTAGAGACAGACCCTGACAATATAAGAGGGAGGAGAAGGAGAGACAGACCCTGACAGTATAAGAGGGAGGAGAAGGAGAGACAGACCCTGACAATATAAGAGGGAGGAGAAGGAGAGACAGACCCTGACAGTATAAGAGGGAGGAGAAGGAGAGACAGACCCTGACAATAAAAGAGGGAGGAGAAGGAGAGACAGACCCTGACAATATAAGAGGGAGGAGAAGGAGAGACAGACCCTGACAATATAAGAGGGAGGAGAAGGAGAGACAGACCCTGACAATATAAGAGGGAGGAGAATTAGAGACAGACCCTGACAATATAAGAGGGAGGAGAAGGAGAGACAGACCCTGACAATAAAAGAGGGAGGAGAAGGAGAGACAGACCCTGACAATATAAGAGGGAGGAGAAGGAGAGACAGACCCTGACAATATAAGAGGGTGGAGAAGGAGAGACAGACCCTGACAATATAAGAGGGAGGAGAAGGAGAGACAGACCCTGACAATATAAGAGGGAGGAGAAGGAGAGACAGACCCTGACAATATAAGAGGGTGGAGAAGGAGAGGCAGTTCCTAATATAATAAAGCAGGATGGTGAATGAGACATATACTAAAAAAGGAGAGGATGTACAACTGAGACAGATCCTAACTCAAATCAAGACGAGAGTGGAAAAGGCAAGAAAGACAGGATAGAGATGGAAAGGGGTGTGTGCAGGTGTGAGCTGCAAGAAGAGAGTCAGGGTACCAGAAGAGAGTCAGGGTACCAGAAGAGTCAGGGTACCAGAAGAGAGTCAGGGTACCAGAAGTTGTTCTTGAAGCTGACTGAAGATTTGGCGAGAGTTTGGCAGTGTGTCAGAAAGCAGCTCAGTCTTTCCTTGTGTGTGGACATGCTTTGCAGGACAGTGAGAGATCAAGACTGTTGGAGTTGTTGTTGTTCTGGAGTTTAAAAAAAATAAATCTGGAAAAATATTCCGTCCAGGCTTTCTAACATTCTCTGATGTCTTTCCCGGTGTGACAGCATCCTTATTAGGAAGCGGCGCTACATGAAGGACAGTGAAACAGTGTAACACACAATAAACAAAAACATCTGATCTAAAATGTAACGCTGCCCCAAGTAAGAAAAATCAAACAAACCCATCAACTCTCTCTCCATTAAAGAATTCGGACCACGACCGGCACTGAAACACATCGTAAGAACATCCGTCTTTCCTACTTTCACAGTGGCTTTCAAAGCAAATTTTCCTTTTCAGCACATTCTTTTCCACCCATTCATATCCTGGGGTCCCACACTGAACAATGCCCATTTCAGTTAACAGTTGAATCTTACTTTCTTTAATAACATTTGTTTTTTCTATGCTACTTCCCATCATTTATGCAAACCAACAGTTAGGAAGGTGTGAACTTTATTTCGGCGTAGGTACTGATCCATGACGAACGCTACACCCAGAGCAGAAGGTCATGCCGGCCCTCATGTTTCCTTGGAAAGCAGGTGCATTTCACACCTTCCTGCACAGCCTGCCAGTGCTCCCTTCATCAGCTACTCTGACCTGTTTCAGCCTGGAGCAGCTACAGCCATTTTGGCTTCTCTCATATCTGGGCACAGTTTGGATACTCTATGGCCTAGTGCCACTTAAGCTTGTTAGCAGAGTAACATTTTCTCCCCACATGTTGGTCTTATTATCACTTTAATGATAATAATAAAAAATTATAATTTTAGACCAACAAACTGTTTATTGAAACCAATGTGAGGAAGCAAAAAAAATTAAGCTAAATTAAATCATTAGTGTGCAGGAATGGCGCTGCATTTCATGGAAACACAGGTGTACCGTATCAGCAGCATAAAATGTAATATCAATCTTACTGATAATCAGTTACTGTCTGTAATTCTGATGCATCATAAAATGTGCATGAACGATTCAGTGAAACGTTTAAAATTACATTGTTATTGATTGGCTTCAAATTATTTTCAGTAAAAAATATTTAGCATAAATCCATCCTCATACACTGCAAGGTTTTGGCATGGGGGGCATGTACATAGGCAGGGAGCACACAGGACTGGATGTCAGACTGGAAAATAAAAGGAAAACAAACGTATGTTATAGTCTTTCAGAAGCAGACCGAGTGTTGTCCAGCCCTGTGCCTTCTCGTCCTGATGCGAGCCCCTCTGAAGCCATGCTGTCCCATTAAACAGGACACTGGCTCTTCCTTAAGAGCAGGTTGCCATGGTGTCACTCTGTAACACACGAGGAGCTCAGTGGCTCTATTATCTCCTGCCGATGTGGTCATTTACCGCCCCCCCCCCCCACCCCCCACCCCACGCACTGCATCTGTCAGACCCTGTCCTCCGCCGACTCGTTTCATTGGCCACACAGCTGCTGCGTCACTCCCGTGTCACCGTCACTTGGCCCAGCACCAGCCCCGTCTCCTTCGTTCCAGCTCTCACCCTCTCTTTACACTCCCTCCCACTCGTCTTTCTTTGTCATTTTGTCCATCATCTGATCCCTCTCTCCCTCCCTCTCTCGCGCTGTCTCCTTGTATCTCTTGCCATTCCCCTCTCTTCCTCACGACTCTCTTCTTCTCCTCTCGCCCCCACACTGTTCCTCGCATGAGCACTTGCGATAATTTACGCCGTTCCCAGGGCAACCGCTCCGCTGAGTGCCTCACGCGCGGCTAGCGTGCATGTGCGAGCGTCTGCGCATTTCACTGGTTCGGCACGATACGGGGAGGGGGGGGGTTGCCCTCGGCTGCGCCCGACCTTGTGCTTGTGTACCGCAGAGGTGAGCTGAAGAGTGCGGCCTCGTACAGTCCGGTACACTGCTGTCCCATCTGTGCTAAGGCAGCACACAAGAATAAACTGGACACAGCAGCCCATGGGATTAGCGGGTGGTTCTATCTGCAATCAGGACAGTATGGAACAGCACAGCACAGTCGAGGCTACAGCTCTGCCCTTTCCCCCTTTATCTGACTGTGTCATAGGAATTATGTAACAAACTGTACTCCCTTCCAATAACAGAGAGCAGAGCAGGTCATTGTAATGATGCACAAGTGAGAGCATTCACATTAACCCACTGTACAGCCACAAGGTTCCATCGATTTCATCTCACTTCAGCTCTGCTTTTGCCGCAGTTGATCAGCACGAAGATGGCAGCCTAACGTCTGTGGTGGCAGGGCCTCTCAAACGACACGGAGGAGCGCGTGACCGCAGCGGCACGCGGCCCGAAATGCGCACTACACCAGCTGAGGCCCTCCGCATGAGGAGCTAATGGGTTTGCCTGCACAGCCTCATTTGCAAATGACCCTGGCGTGTTTTCACAGCAGAGACGCACTTGCCATCATCAAGGCAGTTTTTCCATTAACACACTGGTACATTCCGTAGGCGAGGGAACTGGCCGTCTGGTCAACTAGCGATTGGACTGTAACTTGCATTACGATGGCGTGATGCCGTAACGGGAAGGCTTCCCTCACAGGCAGTTTCTCAACAAAAAAAAAAAAAGGTGCCTCTTGCTATCAATCTACCCATCTTCTTCCACTTGTCCTGCTTGGAGTCGGGGTCTGGATCTCAGGCAGCACAGGACGTAAGGCTTAGGTACACCCAGGACTGCATGCCAGTCCATCACAGGGCACACAGTCATACACTACGGGCAAATTAGAGATGCCAATTAGTGTGACCACATGTCTTTGGACTACAGAAGAAAAGCAAAGTCTCCAGAGGAAAGCCACACATTATGGGATCAAGGCCCTGTAACGACGACACTTCAATTCATTTAATGAGGATCTATTGGGGGTTACGCCTGCATGATATATCGTTTCAGAATCATCATCATACTGCAGGACGTGCAATGGTAAGGCAATTTGAATCGAACACATCATGCTACAACTGTTTTGCAGCTTGATATAACAGGAAAACTTGCATGGTTCTTATATTCCATGACTAATCCACAAGAGAAGTCTGTCTGATATACCAAAATTTAAGTTTTTTGTGAATCACAAATCACAATTAGGGCTGGGAGATGTGCAATATTAATATCACATGTTATGCACATTCAATTCTCACATTGCAAGGACCACAATAGCTGGGTTGAGATCAGGCTTTAAATATTTCTATTCTGTCATAAGAAAAAGAACCTATCAAACTTTACAATTGTAATGATTCTTTTCGCAATATTTATCACGAAAAAAGAAAATCACATTGCAATATCTGAAATTATTCAATTTCATGTAGCCCCAATTTGAGGACAAGCCTGGTCCCACTAACTACCCACTAACTACCAAACACATACCATGAGTTGTACAAAACATACGATAACAGCGGACTGATACGTGACGAGCTGCAGCCAGCGAGCAGTGAAGAACGCAGGACAATGTGCCCTCAAAGCAAAACCCAACACACATGATTTCAAAATTGGTTAATATTTCTGAACTAAGGCCAGCTCTCTGAGTTTCGGCCACAGTGTGGATACAGTCATAAATGAACCAATCTGGGAGGTTCTAGCGGTCAGGCTGTCAGTTTGGCTAGAACCTGAGGACAGTTGCTCTGCATGAGCTACAGTGAATGCAAATGGAGAAAGAGATGAAAAAGGCCCACAGTAAGCGACCCGCAGCAAGCCAAGCATGCACCTTCTGCTCTGATCTCATTAGATCAACTTCCTACAAAAAGATGAATGGTTTTCCCCGGCCCATGTGACGGAAAGGGGCAGCAGTCGGACCTGAAACACACATGGGACTTCAGCGCTATTTTAGCAGCTACACAGGGTTAATTCTGCAGCAGCTCACATGGAAACCTGAGAGGCTGAGGGCAAAAGCAAAGAGCTCAAACACGTCAAAGCAAATACACAGCAAGTCACACTTAATCCATGTGGTAATGCTAAAAGCATTAAAATGACATGGCAACCAGCTTCGCAAGGTGACCACAGAAAGGCTCTCTTTTGTATTTTAGTTTGCCCCCCACCTACCAGTGTCCATTTACAGATGACCTCAGGCCAATTGTTTTAAATTGAACCAAGTGTGAGAAGCTTCTGGAGGTGCAAGTTTCCCCAGGCATCCATCTTATCCCACTGCACAGCAACCCAGGGCTCAACGCTTACAGGCATTATGTTGCTAAGGGTAACATTAGCAAATGAAGTAAGCGGTTTCCACAGTAACAGAAGCTTTCACTGTTATTAAACGGATGCTTTTGGCCCAGCTCAAAAGGTTAAAAGAACTGCTTAGCAGTATGTAATATCTGCCTATATCTGCACTGCTTAATGTATAAAATTGAATGCAGGCACAATATAATATGCAAAGCTCCACAAATGCAGAAACACAGGTATTCTGTGCCATAACCCAAGGGGATCCTGGGTTCTCCCGCTCGCATTTCCAATTGGAGCAACTACTTTATCAAAACACCATTGCTGTCAAACGGCACGATGAAAATCGGTCTCATTTATTCCTGTATCAGGGAGCAGAATGAGCTGCGTAAGTCAGCCAGTGCTTTGCTCCTGTACGATGTCCAGTGTGAATTGGGCTCTTGGCCTTCAGAGACTCTAAAGCCTGTCAGGTTTGTGGAGACCTGCTAACGTGCCTGTTTGAGGCCACGGCCCTCTTCCTCCTCTCCCCTTTCTACCTCTTCTTCCTGGGTGTGCCTCAGAGCCCGCTCAAGGGGCCCGCGTAATCTTCAACAGCTTCCTTTGCTTATTCTAATTACAGCACCTCCATTCGTTTTACGGAGCTCGACTGAATTGGGACATCTTGGATGACTAAAAGAGGACGTGCCTCCTTTGAGTACGTGGAGGAGCAAAAGGGTTGCTGCGAAGTACGGAGTCGCAGGTACGACACGGGGAAGGATTAAAATTCAGCCTCAGTGTGATGAGCAACATCCACCACAGGGCTGCTGGAAATAGTTCAACCCAGCAATTGGAGAACTCGGGCTGACTTAAATTTCATTGAACTCCTGCTATATTGATAATGGGGGCGTGTGGAAAAGCCTGCAACAGCCAACCTGAGGGCGAGTGAATGTGGGAAGCGAGGGGGCGGGTAATGATGCGAAACAGCCAACGGAAGCTTTCCGATTGCCATGACAACCAATGTCCATTCTTCCCTGCGCTAATTTTCACTGTGGTCCAGACAGCAAATACTTTGTGGATAACCCAATGAAGAAGGCAAAGGGCCTGATTCCAGGGAAGGCGAGTTTCTCTTCAGTGCAGAGCGACGTGAGCTTCCCTACTGTCATGGCAGGCCACACCTACGGAGCTCTATCAGCCATGCGGGGGAGGGGCGGCTCGCTCCTGCCCAGTGAGCTCTCAGGGCACAACATGAAAGGCTGCCCAGGACGTCAGCGGCTGTCACCTCCCTGGGGATTCGCTCTTTTTTAGCCAACCACAAGCCCATAAGACACCTCAGGCCATTACTGTACAGCAAAAGGACCCAAACTGTGGGACGTGGCCCAAGAAAATTGCTGGGAGGTGGGGGGAGGGGGGGGGGGGAGGTGAGTGGAAAAAGAGGGAACTGACTGGGGGTTTGAGGTGGGGGCATACCTATTTCAAAATGATAACCTTTAGAAGTATTAAAAACACCTGGACTGTGTGCAGGAAAACAGGCCCATCCTTCCCATTGAGATGCAAGGTAAAGTTTATATGGAGTCAGTGTGTGTGTGTGGGGGGGGGGGGGGATCAAGACATATCAGCCCTAGGGAGGCCCTGTCAAAAAAGCCTGAATACCAGTGATACCACTCCTGTACCGTCATCGAGTCCCACACATCAGTCACATGACAACAGAGAGCGGGCACCCTAAACCGGCTCTGACTCTCTTCAGCCAAGGGGGCAGACTGCAGATGTTTTTGGTTATTCTCAAATGTACAAGCATAGTTCAAGAACTATATGTTCCTGAATGCCCCTGAGGTCCTGGAAGGTGCAGGTGGGGTCAATTTGTCCACCGGAAGCACAGTGGGTGGGGGGCACATTCCCCCGTAACCCCCGTGACGCTGTCTACCCTGCAATGGCTGCTTCCCAGCAGGGTGCAGAGGGAGATGACAGGAAGAGCCCGGATCATTACTGGTGTGCGGCAGCCTGCGAGCCCCCTGGGCGTGTCCCCCCCCGCGTCCATCCTCGCGACTAACAAGGCAGCACGGTGACATTTCCCACATCAGTGCCAAGCAAGAGGTCAACTCAATCTAAGCAGGTGGACGACACCCAGAAAAACAATCGATAATCAATTTCAGACTGTGCTACTTTCTGTTTTCTCTCGCACAGCCCTTCCCTTTTTACTTCCCCCCGTTTCTGTGCTTCTTTGAGCTCCTCTAGGGGTAACCTTCTCCCAGGCCTTTGGATGCAAAGCGCTGTGCCACGTCGGGTGCCAGCTGGTGTGGACGTATCTGGTCGCCTGAATATGCGCCGAGGGAACCCGAGCCTGCACCGCCCAGCCCACAGTTGGCCGACGGTGCGGCTGCACGGTTGAAAGGTGTCGAGTAAAAACAAGATGAGCCACGGTGTCCATGTTACAGCACCTGTCCGGGTTTACCTGCTAACGTACCAGCAGTGGGTTCCAGGGGCAGACCAAAGACCTAGCGCAAACGCCAACAGACTGCAGCATGGGCTGCAGTATGACATAATCATTTAAATGTGCTGAAATTAATTATGAGACATTATGAAATTATCACGTTTACAAATGTTGTTTTAATTTTTAATTTGTCGATGCATGCTGAAGTTGTGTACTGCAATAATTGTGCACAAACAAGAGTTTCATCTTTTGCAGGTTGGAAAAGAAGACATTTTTATATTAAGCCATACCAGAATTTAATTAATACAAAGAAATCAAGCAGCCAGTAATGTAATAGATACCAATAATGTAATAACATGCCAATAACATTTTACATTTCTTCATCTTAATGTAATAAAAGTCATAATATAATAACTGGCCAATAATGTAATAACTTATTGCATTATCCGCAAAAAGTTATGTTATTGGTTCAGAAAATGTATTACATTATTGGCTAGTTATTACATTATCAACTTTTATTACATTAAGAATGGAAAGATTATTACGTTATTGGCAGTTATTACATTATTGGCTTCTACAAGGAATCCCAGAAGCACTTTCATTATCGCTGTGACCTTTGATGCCAAGGTCATAAATATCCTGATGGAGAGTTAGGATATGAGAGATATTGAAGTTTAAACTGGATGAGAGGCAACCAAAGCAATTCAATCCCCCTCACACGTTATGGTTAGTTCAATGCAAAACACAAGAAAGCAAACTACTCCAGTGAACTGATGGGGTGTAGACACACCAGCCTTCCTTTACAGCAATATATAATGTGAAATATGGTTTAACATGGACTAAAAACAGATACCAGCATGGACAACTAGTAGTTTACCAGTGTAGATACTAGCAAGGATTATTGTAGCCAATTATCTACTTCATCTAAATGAGCACAGTAAGTGACTTGCAGAGTTTTTCATTCTGTATACAGCTAGCTAAGCCATTACACGGATGAGTGATACAAGCAACAGTGACCTGATAACTAAGAAGTTCATTTTCATGTTCGTGGGATTATTGCCCTGCATTTGCAGTTAGTATCTTTCTATTCACAAAACCACCTGAATTTGCTTGCATACTAGAACTCCAGAACCCAAATATGATATTTTAGGCAGCTCTGTCCCAATAAGCCTTAATGAGAGGCAGCCATATCTATCAAACTGTGACACCACAGCTGAGTGGCGGAACAACTGTACACTGGGCTAGGGCTGGGTTCCGAACTTTGGTACTTTTGTGGTACCGACTGAAATGCTCCAAACATCTGTGTCCAAACAGTAAGTCTCAGCACCTGTGAGCTACAAAGCATGCAGTATACTTGTGTAAGATCTAAAGTCGCTGGTGATTGGCTGTATAGTGTAACTTTACGTAACGTAACATGCCCAGAGACAAACTTGTGAAGTGGTTCACATGTGTGTGTGTTGTGGTTTTTGTTTGTCATGTGCAAAAAATGCCTAAGAAATCAGAACTGTGGTTCCACAGGGTTCCAGGGTTCCAGGTGGCAACCATTTAGTCGCATTTTGCGTCCATTTTTGGAGACAGTGCGACTAAATTTCATAACTAAATGCACCCGTGTGACTTGCAAATATGCCCCCCCATACAGTGGCTGACCACATCGTCATATATCACGTGATACACCTGGAGAGAGTGAGAATTACAGTAGTGTGCGTGTGTATACATGTGTGTGTGAGCGAGATCATCGGAACTCGGTCTGATTCAGTTCTTCGGGGGCACGACTGAGCAGACACTTACAGTGATTAGTTGCTGATCACTTTACCACAAGCATCGGTACTAACATGGAGGTTATGCGGTAGTACAGAAAAAAAGACAACATAGTCTGACTACAAAACATTACAAGCTATTACAATTCAAAATTGTTTTAAGTATTTTACACAATATTTCTGTGTTATGACTCGCACCATAATGAGATTGTATACATGTGGCTGATACGGCTACTGCTCTCATCTGCTTAGTTCACCTGTCATGTTAACAAGAACGATATCGCTGGCGAGAACAGAAACAGTGAAAGCTCTGGTAAAAAGGTAAAAAAAAGCTGGTAAAAAGGCTCGCAGCATCTGGTATTACTTGATTTGGAGAAACAAAGGGGCTGAATAAACCGAAAGATACAGAGCTGGTTCACTAATAATTTGTGCATTTCAGATCCACAGGTGTACCTAAGTACCATTATACACTGTTTAAAAATTAAAGATTAAAAACTGAAGTGTGCTTCCTACAGAAAAACATTTGCTTCTGGCATTATGTAGCTACATCCATCCAACCATTATCTGACCTCTGGACCATTCCATGAGCTTCTCCTACGGTTCACAGAGGTATTGCATACATTTTATCAAAAGTATTTTGAGGGTTTGAAGAGCTGTTTCAAATCTGAATAAAGTATGGACCAGCAAAAGAAGGCTAAATCAGAATGTGAAACACATAAAATGTAACTGGATTTTTAGGCATTAAACGGTAGCTGACATTAATAATAAATGTTAAAATAAAAAGTTGTCCATCACTCTTTCAGCCAGAAAAACTTGTCCATGGTAACGGGAGGCCCCTGTAGCCCATCCCAGGCTGAAGGATGGGCTACACCCTGGATGGGATGCCAGTCCATCGCAGGGCACGGGGCAGTGGACACCCTGGATGGGATGCCAGTCCATCGCAGGACATAGATACACAGGCTACAGGAAAATCAGAATCAGCAATTAGCCTAAGGAGGAGGAGCCATAGGTAACACGTGCAGAGCATGGAAGGCCCACACACACGGAGCGGGGGCGAGGCTCAACCCTCCAACCCAGGAAGTGTGAGGCCAGAATGCTGCCAAGATCCATGCATAAATGAATAAAGGAATATTTACAGATGCATCTTTCACATACATATCAAACTTGCAAAAGCCTGATACGCGGAGCAAAGCAAATCAACTGTGGGTGGATTCTGCTTTACAAAAAAAAAAAAAACTTGTTTGCTATTACAGGATTTATGGACACAACATATACTCTCCCAGGATCACTACGATGTTGCATAACAGCATTCGGGTTGACCAGAGTAAATAGCAGCACTGAAGCTATATTACTTCAAAAGCAAATCTCCCCATCAGTACCTATTCATTCTGCAGTGATGTATTCCCTAGGCAAGACAGGACCATTTTACAGTGACGAAAAAGTTCAATGGCATGAAATCTGCTGTCAGAGAAGCACAAGAAACAGATGACTGGTGCACACAGCTCATTTAGAGACAAACCGCCATAAATCAGCTTTCTCGCCGACCGCAGTGACGTCGGGATCCGGCTCATTCGTTTGGCAGGTCCCAGTATTGATACTGGCTCTGATTCCTCAGTGTCGCATGAGAACAACAGGGGACCTGCACCGCAGAATGTTCCTCCGTGCAGCTGTGTGCCCTGTTCCCATCTGCCGTTAACATGCGCTAATTTGTTACACTGAAAACTCTGTTCTGTTCCGTCCCCCCCATCCAAGAGCATTAATCAAACAAACACCAAACAATCATACAAAAGAAAACCAGACATGAACACATGAACTTTAAAAACCAATATTATATGAACCTTCCCTCAGAGTTTTTAGCGTCTTGTTCTTTGATAATTTCTTACACTCGAACAGCAGACCTTTACTGTTTAGTGTTTCCCAACCCGGTCCTCAGGGATCCCCAGACAGTCCACATTTTTGCTCCCTTCTAGCTCCAGTGGGAGCAAAAACATGGACTGTCTGGGAGTCCCCAAGGACTGAGTTGGGAAACGCTGACCTACACCAGCAGCCAGGCCTACTCAATCGCCCTAGTGCCTGTCCCAGTGCTTAATACACCATCTCCTTTGCTCCTTTGGCAAGAATGAGCTGTTTATGTTTCTGCTTTCTCAAGCAGCAGACCTCTGGTGTTGTCTGTACTGGAACTAATGAAGGCTGAAGATCCTCTTAGAAAAAAAACTTGACATACTGCTTATACATGCGTACTTAGACGACAATCTTCAGTGCACAGTGGAAAGATATATTTCCTTGCAGTATAGGATCAAGTTGAAACTAGCAGTCAGATCAGTTCTTTCCCAGAAACGTGCCTCAAAGATATGTTGAAAAACTTGTTTTTGAAACATTTCAGCTCTTATATGGGTAAATGTATGAATTGTTTAATCCCCTGTCAAGAAACACATAAGTTATGCTGACAAGCATAAGAGCATGCTGTGCTCGTCAATATTCTCATATAATTGTGCTTCTTGCTGTGCAGATACGTGGCTGGGAGGGAGCAAAAATGTGGACTGTCTGGCAGGCACCTGAAAGGGAGCAAAAATGTGGACTGTCTGAGGGTCCCTGAGGCCTGGGTTGAGAAACACTGGTTTACATTTTTGTTTCAATCCAGTGGGCTCAAGAAAACTCAGCCAGCTTTCTGATACACCAAGAGCATGTCAGCCTGCCTCAGTACTGCAGACTTTAGAGAGATGAATAATTATGGAGGTCTAGACTGATTTCCATCTCTTGATGCTTTTCATTCAATACAATGAAAGCACAGAAGAACCACAAACAAAATCTGATTTTTCAAAAGACCACCTACGCCATTCAAAATGTTCCGTTTGGTTTAAATATAAAAGCCTCTGCTGTCAGTGCTGTGACAACCTTGTTTAAAAGGCCAGCCACAGCCGGGCCAGTGAGGTCATCTGCATCATCTCGGCCGCATCCTGCCCTGAGACACACACTCTGCTTTGCCCTGCTTTTGCAGGCCTGCCGTGTTCTGCTCCGCAAACCTTCACCTTACCTCTTGCATGCCAGTTTATTTTTAGTGCGTTGAAAGACAAGAGAACAGAAGCGAATAATGCACAGGAGCCGTGCACATTGTCTTAACTTCATCGTACATACTGTGTAATAAACGGCTTTCATCTGTAACAAACTGCACAAGACTGCAATTACCCGGTGTCCCTACGCGTTTCTGAGTTAACTACAGCAGGGAAAGTAGGACTATGTGTATTTAAATATTCCAATTATATAATCAGAGATTGAAGTACTACAAATAGGAAAGTAATTTCACTGGTTCACTTTATTCTAAGTGCACTTGCTAATCTGCTTATAATTTTATATTTGATTCACCAAGATTTCCTTTGCCTGTCGGGTAAACATGCATGGCATTAACCAGTCCAAGAAAAGATCCCCGTAAACAAGGCCCAGCTTAGCACTCCAGCCTCCATGCTCCCTAAGTGGAGCAGCGGCACAGAGGGACTCAGACCTGCACATTCGCTGCGACTTCAAATGCGAGTGGCGTTGCAGGGCCCAGCTACGGCGTGTCGCATTCGCTGGATGGAATGATTGCTCGGTTCTGCGGTTTCTTGTAAATGTCAACCAAATATCATATTTGTGTGGCAGTGCTTTTAGAAGCGCTGACGATGCGTCAGAGGCGGCACTTCTGCGTCCGTTCCGGGGGCGTTATACCCAGTCGCCCATGTCCAGCAGGGTACCTGTTCCCTAAACATGATTGTGTCCATGTCCCATGTCTCATGTTGACTGTTTCCAATCCATCTCAACACTTAATGTATTAAGCTTAATGTGGCTGCTAGCTGAATTTGGACCATTTGGAAGGTTGAAATGCTGCCACATTTCTGAATTGTTTGCAAGAGTGATTAAAGTGGAGATAAACCTTATCATTAGCATTTAAATCTATTTGTCCATTACACAGAAGTTCCTAACCTCTCCGCAGTTAAGTAAAACAATAGTGTGTTGCTGACCAATTAACATCATGCTAATGGGGAGAGATTTGTTTCCAAGTTACGAATGGACCAAATATCATTTCATTTAACCCTGTATTACCATATGTCTGCAGCAAATGCTTCTCGAAAGACATCGGGATTAGTGCTGCTAGCAAAATCAAGCTCAAATGATTACGTAATTCTGAAACAAAAGCAACATGCACCGATCCTACGAGGAATTCTGACTCCGTTTTCACTCGCTGATGGTGATTAATGTGCGTATGCATCTGTGTACAGTCAACCATACGTGTCTTTGTGGACTATATGAAGCAAAGCCAATAATAATCTCTGGGGGCATTTTAGGCCTGTGGATTTGTAACCTTAAAACAGGGGTTACTGGCCCTGACCTCTGAGGCCCAGTACAGCCCCCAGCTCCTAATTGCTTTATTGAGTCACCTTGGCCTGATGTTTCCATCCTGTGCTAATCGATATGCATCTCAGGAAGGCGGCAGCACTCTGGTCCCACGGGGACCACAGGCTGTTGCCGACACATGGGAGACATTTCAGTTATTCAAAATGACAGGAAGGCCAATAGATTTCATTGACGGGAGACTGAGAAGACAGTGTACACAGGAGAGGAGCAGAGCAGGAAGGTTACAGACCTGGCTTTTTTGGAACAGTTTCCATCTGACCTGTAAGTGAAGAGAAAGACACAGAGAGAAATGGAAACATGAGTCAGTAACTGCATAGCAAACACCTCACTCACACACACAGCCGATATGCAGTTTCAGTCAATACATTCTCTGGCTCCTACATTTCATTTAAACCCCTGAACTGCTTTTGCCCACACATCACAGGAAACTCCAGTTTTCACTGGCTAATGACTCACTGTACAGCTGTCATTAGAGCTGCATCACTCCAATGGATAACATTATCAGCAGTGTGTGGGACCCATCGCTCTCCTACATGGATGGAACAACAGAACTGAACAGTCTGCATTGTGTTAGTTATTGAACAGCAAGTGGTCTTTGTGAACAAAAATTAAAAATAACACCTCCTGTCTCATTCTTAACACAAAAAATGAAGGGTGCACACAGCTACGAAGTAAAAATGACTAATTGCAACAGTAATCCTTTAGTGTACTAAATGTGTTATTAATGGCTGCTTGTGCTTAGTCGCTGTACAGATGACTAATTGCTGCAGCTGTCCTTGAATCAATTCATGTGTCTCCCAGACCTCTCATACATAAAAGCAAAATTCCAACACATAAGATGTACATAGCGGATTAGCACATGGACCCAGCACCATTTGATCTGACTCTTCAGCATGAACCGGTGAATATAAAACATGAAGGCAAGCCCACGGGAGTAATCAGGTAGTGTTTTAACAGCTGACACTGGGGAGCTGAGGTTTTATCTTGATCGCACTGGTAACACCAAAGGGAGCTTAAAGAGTCTATTTATGTTCAGACTTGACAAAGAAAACATGGAAAACTGACATTAGTGGGTAAATATTCTTATAAAATAGGGATTGCTTTAAGTACAGCTGCAGACGCGGGAAATACAGAAGGTGACCCCCCCTGATCCCAGTTCTTCCAGCCCTTTATTCCACTACACAGTTCCCAAAAGTCAGCAGAATGATGACCCCCCTCGTCACACTAAAAACAACACATCATGTAGAAAACAAACTGGGTTAAGCATACAAAAGACACCCATTAGGCACATGCGAAGAACGCCGAGAAACATCAGAACGAGCGTCTTCCCTTCAGAAAGCGGCCCGCTGCCTCAACAGCCCCGCAGGCCCCGGGGGGCTCTGACCTCCCAGCTGCACTCAGCACGCCGTCCACACACGTCACATCGCATCCCTGCATGCACATCCCTGCATGCACGGCCCCCAGCAGCCGCGTGCTACAGGTCCCCTAGTGCAGGCCAGGTCATCCTGTGTTTTTAGAATTTCCTAACTGGGGGAGAAGGAGTGGAGCTCGTTTCAAGGGGGGGTGGCCATCGGAGACGTGTTTCCTTGGGAACCTCTGTGCCCCCTCTTCTGGACAGGAGACATTCCAGTGGTTACTGTCAGCTAATAGATAACCACAACAAAGGGAGGGAGCGTGTGTGTCTCTTTGTGTATTATGCTTATATTATGTTGTGGGGACTAAATGTTCCCCACAATGTAATGAAAACCTGCCATTTTGACGCTGTGGGGACCATTTTTTTGGTACAATGATCTGTAAATGCAATCAAAAAAACATAAAAGCCAAAAGTCTTGTATTTTGTTTAGTTACTTATGGCTAAGGTTAGGGCTGGGTAGGGGTTTTCCCCTTAGAAATGAATGGAGTCCCCACAAAAGTCCGCACACACACACGCACGCATGTGTGCTGCGTGAGCATGAGCACATATCTTAATTTCTCACCCTCCCTTGAGTGTTTCTCAGACTCAGTTGTACACCCATAATTCACAGATGCTCTGAGCAACGCCACTTTCGATACACACACTACTAACACGATCCAGGCACAGCAAGATATTACCAGCTGGAGAAGCTGCTCTTATTTTTGGAAGCCCACAAGCTGCAGGTGCCTGACAGGTCTGTGGGGAGCATGGACGCAGCAAGCAGCGGAGACACCTCTGGACAATGCAAGTGTTCCCCGTGTGGACGAGTCTATGTACAATATGGTGCCTGGCAGAGGACAGAGTTGAAAGCCGGTGAAATCACACTGTCCATTTATAACACGTTTATTACATGTTTCTTGCATTACCTGTATTGCACTAACAAACTGAAATAAAAGCCCAACCCCCTAAGCAGGCTCAGTGCTGAACAAAAGTGCAGGCTTTGCTACAGTATATTGTACAGATTCAGCATTAATAAAGCAGCGTAAAAAGCAAAAATGGCCAATAAAAAAGTCTGCAATTTATAACACTACATGGGGTTGTTTACCGTTAAAAAAAACCGGAGGCACTTGAACTGACTACTTGAAAAATTCAACAAATATAGCAATTACTGTGGTTGCCATGGTGAGCGAGCGTAGAGAAGGCAGAGGAGTGGCAGTGCCATGGGGACAGAAAAAGGATGGTGTCACATCATGACAACTTTGCTACTACGCTGTTTTGTCCCTTTTTAAAACCCACTGATGGTAAATGAGGCAGCTTTTAAAAAGGTGGATGTACGGTACGATTTTACTTCTTTATTATGTAGAACTAGATCTACCTTAAGCTACTTCCCATTGCTGAGGTCGACGAGATTTTTATGACATCGGCTAAACAAAACTGACAGCACTAGTTTATACTGGGAGTCTGGCTGTGACATGTGTAGTTTTAATGGTGCCGTGTACCAACACTGCACTAACACGGCAAAGAAGATCAATGACCTGTAATACAACTGTGGACTGTGTATTGTGAAGAAAAACACACGGAGGGCACAGAGTATAAAATAACTTTACACTTGAGACTCCCTTCCCGCCTCCAGCCTGCCTGCTGCAGCACAGCTTACAGCAAAAACTGCGTCAGTACAAACAGGGAAACGTGCCGCAGGAGATGCAGGCTGGTGCACACAGCAGCATCCCTCTGCCGCCGGGCCCCTTCCTACTTCCTGGTTTAAATCTTTAAGAGGTTTGTTTGTTGCCATAAACTCGCAGTTCAGTGAAGATTCATCAGTTTACTTTTAACACATTTACATATCACTGCAAGACTAGAGCAGGAGCAACCTCTGATTGTATGTTCCCAGATCTGAGAATATTAAAAGGAAACACCGATTAGTGCATAATGATTATTTCTGATGCTTAATGAATTGGTGTATGGAGCTACCCATGGCATACTGTAGGTAGAAAAACATGAGACATAATATTACGACCTGCCATTCAGAATATGAAAAATTGAGTTATGCTTTTTTGCTGGTTTAGAAGATATCAGTATCAATATCAATGATAGCAATGTTGTAAACTAAAAAGGTGCTGCATATTTTACAGACTTTTGAATTAGTCTATAGTGCTTTAAAAAATAAAATAAAAGATTGTGAGATTTAAAATAAATTATACTTAAATGCCACACTTTAAACTAATGTAATACAATAGTAAATTGTATTAAGTCAATATAAGACTACAGAAAAAAACATAAAATAAAGGTGTATTATGATTTAACATCTGCAAACATGCAACGAATGGTATTATGAGACTGTTCCATTTAACCTCTTTCTAAAAATAACTTTTATAAAATGTTACAGCAGGTTCTAGTCAGCTTGGGAGGATGAAGGTGATGCTTCTCTATGTGACCTTAAAGACAAAGCTCAGGTAATTGCACTGGCTCCACCATGGGGGAGCCCTAAAAGCACGGCCATGCTGCTTATACACCTCAGCTTCCAAAATGTACTAATGCATTTGAAAGGAAAACTTTACATGTGGCAGCTTGGACTGATGTTTTACAAACTTAGAAATAAAATTGCGTTACACACTACTGTGTAAAAGTCTAAGAAAAGAAAATGTTTAAAGCTATTTTATGTGGGAGGTAAACACAATTTAACACTAGAATGTAGAGGTCGACCGACATATCGGCCGGCCGATATTTAGCATTTTTTAATGTATCGGCATCGGCCGATATCCGAGTGCACTACGCCGATTTTCAGACAGGCACGTCTGCGGGCAGCCCAGTGTTATTGTTGCTGTGGAACACGTGACCCATGCTGCCTTGTGCAGGACCACAGGCAGAAGTTTTGGAAGAGTCCTGGGATAAAACAATTCTGATCTTTCAATGACCTGTTTATTTAAGTAGTTTGCTATGAAATGTTGCTTTAAAAGAAAACGCGAATTACGCTATTGGGAACTGGGGTAATGATAATGAGCCTTCAATCAACTGTAGCTTACAGGTAACATTAAGGATCATTGATTCTAATAGAGTTCGTTTTGTGCGCTTATTGGTGGGCTCACAGACGTTTTTTAATAATTAAAAATCATTTTAATTGTTAACATTTTAATTATTACCATATCAGCCCGATGTTATCAGTTATGTTTTTTTTCTTGTGTCGGAGAGTTTCACTCTGTGAGTGTGTGGGGCGGAGCAGGCAGCTCTCAAATACTGCAGCGTGTGAGAGTTGCGTTACTCTGCCCTGATCACAGACAGCGCCGTCCTCGGAGACACAGCTGCTAAGAACAATGCATGGCGGAGAAAAGTGTTTGTTCGAAAGCATGGTTACCATTTACTTGAGCTGATGCTGACAATGGTCCTTCTGTGCAACTTTTTTTCATTTGAGACCGGAGATTCAAACAATTTGTCAGACGTCTAGATAAAAAGTGCATGACTTTGCGCAGTTAGTTTCCTCATTAAACATGTCTATCCTATATACGGGCTTATACGTAGACAACGTCACAATCACTAGGGGCTTATGTTGTCCTTGCATACAAGGCTGTGCAATACGACAGTTATTTTATTTTATTTTCCGGGATCACTAGATTCTGATTGTGAATTTGGCTTTAAGCTATCTGTCTGCTAACAACAGAAACAACATGTTAGTGTACACTACTCATCATACCATGATGCACTTAGTGTTTTTTTTTCTTCAAAATGTATTAGAGTGTAATTGTTTTAATGTGAATGGAATACTGGAATTGTAGAATGAATTAAAGATGAAGGTACTATAATAAAAATTCTAACCTTGCATTTATTCTTCTGTTTTAGTAATTGCTGTCTGATGGCTGAACAAAAATCTAATCCTGTATGGCAGCATTTCACCAAGCCAACACCAGGAAAAGCCAGGTGCAATATCTGCAGCAGACTGGTGAGCTTGGGAGCTGAAGAATGAGTTTGCTGCTAAAGAGATTCTGATGCTGCTATCTTTATTGTTTATAAGTTTAAGTTGTTTATAAGTTGTATTGTGTTTTTGTTATTTAAGTTTATATTTAAATTTACACAAGTCAGTATTCAATAAATGCTAAGTTGAGAAATTTTGTGTATCGTTTGTTATTATTAATGTGATATTTTATCATGCAAATAGAGGGGAAAACGTCCAATTTTCGGCCAAAAAATATCAGCAGCATATATCGGCCATCGGCTGACCCTGACTCCTAAATATCGTCATCGGCATCGGCTATTGAAAAACCCATATCGGTCGACCTCTACTAGAATGTATACAAGTTAAGAGTACCAGAATAAAATGTAACATGATTTTCTTCTGTTTGTCAAAAGTCACTGATATCTTGCTGGATGACTAAAAGAACAGTGCTTCGGTTCCTCAGCGCTTCGGTTCCCCAGCCATTCCCCATTCCCCAGTCATTCCCCAGCCATTCCTCATTCCCCAGCCATTCCCCATTCCCCAGCCATTCCCCATTCCCCAGCCATTCCCCATTCCCCGGCCATTCCCTAGCCATTCCCCAGCCATTCCCCAGCCATTCCCTAGCCATTCCTCATTCCCCAGTCATTCCCTAGCCATTCCCCATTCCCCAGCCATTCCCTAGCCATTCCCCATTCCCCAGCCATTCCCTAGCCATTCCCCATTCCCCAGCCATTCCCTAGCCATTCCCCAGTCATTCCCTAGCCATTCCTCATTCCCCAGCCATTTCCCAGTCATTCCTCATTTCCCAGTTATTCTCCATTCCCCAGCCATTCCATGTATTTGTTACATTTCACCACCAGCTCACTTCATTAACTTATTCAACTAGTTAAAAAGCCAATGAAAGACTGATTAGCCATATGAGGTGTGCTAGTGGTTGGGTCAAAAATACATGGTTGTGTTGGATGGTTTCTGGAAATACTGGGGTGATTTTAGGAGGGGTTTGGAAATGGTTAAGCTGACAGCAATCATACTACTATAGTGATACACCAACATGAACATTATTCAAGCATCATTTTCTTTGCTTAAGAGTTTTGCACAGTACCGTATATACATATCTATAAACATACAATACCAGTCAGAAGTTTTTACACACCACATGTTTTTACCACTTTTCCATTCATTTCATAAACTGCAGATTTTTATTTTTGTTAAGCATTGGAACATTGAGTGAACTATAAATGAAAATAGAATGAAAAGATAAATAAAACAAATTTCCTTTATAACATAGAAAGAGTATGTAACAATGCCTGTCTAACATCCTGTTAACTGGTTGTGTGGTGATGGCATAGACAAATTTTAGGCTGTCTAACTTTAAATGCACTAGTTAACTGTTCCCATGAAACAGAGCAGTACTTAATGTCCCTTGTAGAAAGAATGCCTCAAATTTTCTCTGCTGTTGTAACTGCTAGAGGAGGTTACTTTGATAAATCACAGATATGACATTTTCTTGCTAATAAAGGTACTCAGATGATGAACATACTGTAAATTTATTTGTTAGCAAAGCATATTGAGTGTATTTTTAGTAAATGTTAAGTAACATGCAAATGTAGAAAATCTCAGTATGAGCAAAAACTTTTGACTGTTAGTGTATATATGTCAAGAATGATTTAAATATGAAATGATATTGTGAAAATCTTGAATACATCCCTGCATTGTCTCCAGATACGGCTGTTTTTATTCATTTTAAGCCCTTGTGCTTACACACTAGCTTTTCCGTTCAGATTTCCATCATAAATCCAAACGAAAGCCGCTTCCACAGCAGTAAAAGACCTCTGATTAAATCGAATTTACAGAGAGATACGGACCAGCTACAGAGCCCAGGGCATTGATGGCAGGAGCCGGTGACAGAGCAGTGTGGTACTCGTGGGGTGGCCTGGAAACCAAGTGAAAGAGGCTCTCTTGACATCTCGTGGCGCCATTGTGATGTGACCGTCTCATTTGATACACCGAAAGACGTAAATAAAGGCCGATAATGGCCGTCGTTTACATTGTGTAACTTAGTATGTATGCGTCAGCCACGAGCCTGCACACATGATGAATGCACATATTTTAAGAAATATTGCTTAGGAAAGCAGGGGACAGGAGTCAATTACTAATTGGTGATCTACCAGGCAAACAAGCAGACGTGCGCAGCTCTTATTGCACCACATAAGTCCCGACTTCTGCGTGGGTAATTGCTCTCCTGAAACATTACAGGCCTCCTGCACATTATGTCTCATTAACCAGAGCCACAGTGTGAAGCTGGAATTATTACCTACAAATGAT
This sequence comes from Paramormyrops kingsleyae, assembly GCF_048594095.1. NCBI lineage: Eukaryota > Metazoa > Chordata > Actinopteri > Osteoglossiformes > Mormyridae > Paramormyrops > Paramormyrops kingsleyae. Next base: position 36,782,024 of record NC_132802.1, read on the forward strand.
CTGCCATAGAATGCAAGCCGCCAGTTTCACCTTTCTCTTTGCCAATACGGTGTGGTGCTGATGTAAACTTAGGTTAGTGAGTCTGCTAGGTAACTTAATACACACTTAATAGCCATCTTGGTCCACTAATATATCCTTTTAAGTGTGATCCCTCCCCTCCCGTCCGATTAGGAAATTATCAGCGTTATGTTGTTAGTGAGCATGATCACATGACCATGTTTAGCTCAGCATTTACTCTCCCACAGAGATAGCTTAAGGTGAATTATCTTTCACCCAACATCACTTATCAGCATCACTGAGTCTCCAAGGTCAGGGCATAGCAGGGGCTGGTCTGAGGTCACTTCCTGGCCTCCTGAGTTGTTATATTAGACGCTCCAGTAGCTACAACAGTCAGTCTGGGACAGATACTGAGTGCACTGCTCAGCAGATCATGTGCACAGCAGTGAGTCCCACCTACGGGGAGGAGTGTAATTAAACTCAGGTCACACTAATTAATCCTGCTGGTACTGTAGCCCTCATACGCTGCTTTCCCTCCCACACACAAACACACACACTTACATATCAACATAGACCGTCTACATGCCCTGTTGTGCGTCGCGTCCGAACCAGTAACCATTCTTGCCAAGTTCACTTCTTAATGGTAGAAAAGAAGCGCTGAGAGGATGAAGAGCAAAGGAGCCCTCAGCTATCCGGCAGCAGAGCTCCGCACGCCCACAAACACTCTCACCAGACGCCACACGACCCCGGTGTTTGGCATGTTAGAAACATGGCTGACGCTGGCTGCTGCCAGATGCCAATGTGACAAACTGAGACGGGCCATTTTCTGTGCTTCTGGAAGTGGCGGTGACAGGCTAGTGACAGGCTAGTGCCATGCTGCATGTGTGGCGAGGGTGAGGTGTGCCAGGCGAGCGGGAGATGGCCTGCAGGATACCCCTTAAGTCCCACCACAAAGGGCTGGCATAGCGTGGGTGTGTGTGTGTGTGTGTGTGTGTGTATTGCAGCCCTAACACACCAGCGAGGGGGAAACTCTCCTTCTCTGTGAAGGATTTGTTTCTCCTCCTTGACTTCAAAGAGTCGTGGTGTTTCATCCACCGGGTCTGCAGTCCCGAAGCAGCTAGTAGGAGAGAGGCAAGCGGCAGGCTGTGTGCCCCCTGTCAGAATGGGGGGGGGGGGAGTAGCCCTGTTCGGTGGCTCCAAAGGGATGCTGGGATGCAGCCTCGGAATGAGTGTGAGGTGATTTATGGGATGGATGATGTCAGGGACGTGATGGAAGGGGGAGAGCAGGGAGGGGACAAGGACACAGAAAACACTGTGACGCGTACATATGCACACACACACACACACACACACACAGACACAAATGCTAGTCTAACCCAACTACAGTAATACTACTGTTACTATAAACGCACACACACAAGTCCAGGAAAAGGGATGGTATAACCGATCCCCATGACTCAAAAAGATAAAAAAAATATCCACAGGATCACTTAGCGATGCACCATCTGTCGGCACAGCATGGGGGAGGGCAAAGGGGGCGGAGCAACAGTGATGGGGGGAGTCGGGAAGAGGGAGAAGCAACGAAGAAGAGAGATTTGGGGGACAGAGGAGGTTGGGAGGACGGGGAATACACAGTCAGCCGACCTGGAGCGCAGGAGAACGGGGGTGGTTAGCAGAAAGAAGGGAGGAAGGCGAGGGAGGACGAGAGAGAGAGAGAGAGAGAGAGACCATGTAGCAGGCAGGGGGTTAGATTGTCAGCATGCATGAATAAGCTGTGCTGCTACGGCAACATCTCAGGACGGTAATCTGGAACATAAACACCCATTTCATACACATTTTAGATATTTGATCTTTATGAAACACTTCTAGTGAAAAGAATTACATATCGATTATGTTCAAATGTGGCTATTTCAACACAATTCCAGGATCTAACGTCTGAACGCGTTGCATTTACAGTTATTTAGCAGATGTTTCTGTCCAAAGCGACCTGCGAGTGAGGAGCGATAACCTGTGCAGACAGGCCCTGCATCGAATGCTTAGTAAGAGCCGTCAGCATAAAACACACACACACACACACACACACACACACACACACGCAAATCCAAAGCAATCAATCATCATAAGCAGTGAGCTCAAACATCTCCACAGGCAAAGAACTGGGAGGTAAAATAAGGCAGCACATGGGAGAAAACGGATAATAAATACCTCAGTGAGTTAAGCTGAAAGAGCCAAGCCGGGAACAGGCACGACAGCCCCCCCAGCGGGAGGGCCGGCCCCGGCCTCATTACTCATTTATCGCTGCATTTAATGCCCATATTGATGGCCGGTGCATATCATTTATTAATAGGTGTCACTGACGGACAGGGAGCAGAGGTTCCTCGGAGACCAGCGCAGTAACGGCCCTCATTGCCCAGGAGAGCCTGGCCGGTCTGGCCAGACAGGGAGCAGAGGTTCCTCGGAGACCAGCGCAGTAACGGCCCTCATTGCCCAGGAGAGCCTGGCCGGTCTGGCCAGACAGGGAGCAGAGCACCGCTTCCCAGGGACTGAACACTCACTACTTTTGTTTTGTTATTATTGCAAAGAACAATGGTAATATAAACTTAGTTCTAAAGGCTAGATAAAGTACAAGGGTGCAGATACCAGACTGGGAGAACAGAAATAAGTCCTTCAAAAGGCTTTTGTTACCTGGGTTGATTTCAGAGGTCTGGGTCAGACCTGTGCTCTAATGTCAGCAATCCCATTCCTGGGGGATTAAGGACCTGAGCGAATGTAAGATTTCAGAGAACACCAAGCCGAACTTCAGTAGCTTGGAAAGTGCTTCTCCCCTGTCTTGATCCACTATTCCTGGGAACCTCTGGACCTGCACAGTCCCGACCTTGGGGGATCGCATGGGGATTATTTAGAGTACCTATGTATCAGTCTGCACACTATGCAAAAGTACAGACAACTCAGTACTGCTTTGCTGTCAGTCAGGTCAAGGTACAGGGCTGCCTGTCACCTCAACAGAAGCACGTGAACCAAAAAAATATACATCCACAAGCACATGGCCATTGTCTTCTACACCTGAATCATCTCCATCGCTGCCCTGGCGAATCCATGGCCACTCTGTGTGCTTAGATGGACACCTCTGCTGCTCTGGCCGCCAGAAGAAGCTGAAACGCTCATCACCCTTTTGGCTCGTCTAGGGGGAGATGTCTGTCCAGGCACATGTACGGCCCCCCGGGGCCCCGGCCGGCTTTATCGCCGGCAGCTTCCCGTGGACACTGACGCCCAGACGGGCTGGCATTCTGAGCCCGGGCTTTGGCTCAGACCCATCTCTCTGTGCCGCTGATCTCCGTCTCGGCCGCCCACTCCCCCAAACCTCCCCCACCACCGTTCTGCTTCATCGTTCTGCGTCTCACTTTTGCCTTTGTATCAGTCCCAGTCCTCCACTTTTCTTCCCTGCCATACATGCCAATAGTTGTCCTCCTTTAATACTGCTTAACTTACTACAGATATTTCCTTCTTCCACATGCTACCCCTCACCCCAGGTATCTTTACCCAACTCCCACAAACACATAATAAATCTGTCCGGCCGTACCCCACCAGCACCAGAGGGATTCTCCGCCCTTCCCGCCCCGACACCCCGCACACGCGGATCACCAGGCACAGCTGTGCTGTGGGGGGGCGGGGTTAGGGGCCAGAGCCTCCGCTTCTATCCAAAGTGTCGGAGAAATGCATTTGGCTGTGAAATCTGGGTATGCACTGCCCCCTGCACCCCTCCCCCGCCCAGGGGACGCTGGCCGGCACGGCCACCGCACTCCTAAATGGAATGTCTTTTTCCAAACAGCCGTTCCCCTGCAAACAGTCGCTAATGTGCAGCCGCCTGCATTTAGCATATCTCACTGTAATCAGAAGCAATTCAAAAATCAAGGTCCTTTTCTGAATGTCCCCACTGATTTAATAAAGCTCCACTCACCATGCTCTCATTCTTCAGAAAAAAAGAGCTCTGATATCGAAAGACGGGAGACCTAAACGGTATAAGGACTGAGTGCAGTCGAAGGCGGCATGTACAGTCATTTTCACAGCCTCCGCCCTGGGTCATGCCTGACATTATCCGTCTCTGTCATTAATCCTACGCAGCATCTACACTTCAAGCGTATCCACAAATAACTGAGCAGTCTGATTTTTGACACCCTCCGGTCTTTTTCAGTACAATTGCCTTTTAAATGACTTTAATGGGAAGTTCTGAGGTTCATCGACAGGTGACAAATGCAAAATAGCTTGTGGTGACAGTTTAGGAGCGATGAGCACCGAACGACAGAAGGAAGCAGAGGCACCATATTCAGCTGCCCAAACATAAAGTAAACAGCAGCTATGCAATACCCACACGTGACAGGCTTAGGCTACAGATTCAATCGGGGCTGCGTGGCTAAACGGAATAGGGAGTCGTACTGCAGCACAATGCATCGGGTATCCTTCCACCACAAGGGTGAGGGGGGAGATGGATCGGCATGTAGACTGGATGCTGCAGGGGTGAGTAATAAAGAGATCAGTTGCCTTTAAAAGTGACGCACCAATCAGAAAGCAGAGCTTGCAGGCCTAACCTGCGAGGTGTAGAGTAGGTGGCCAACGTGAAACGGAAAGCTGCATTATCACAGGCCTGAATAACCACTGCAGACCACAGAGCGAGTTCCCCAGCTGCCCTGTGTGGATCTGCTAACCGACAGCTTCTACTTAACACCACAATTTGAAGAGCTAACAAAAAGCATCTCAGTTTCTCCCGCGTTTAAAATCACAGAAGAGCAGAGAGTGGGCAAGCAGAGATTTTACCTCTGTATCTTCGAATTTCAAAAGAAGCCAAAAGAGTTACAAGTAGAACATGTTTGACTCACAGGGTCTCTCTCTCTCCTAGGTGCTACCATAATACTCACCCACACAGAGGCATGCGGACAAAAACGCACTCAGCTCACAAGGAGGGGACATCATTCTCCTACACAAAATGAGCTGCAGTCATCCCCCCTACACACATCAATCCTTACATTAGCCAAGTGCACATGCACTCACACGCAGCCGTGGTTAAAAAAAGAGACTGTCTGTCTGCATGATTGACTTAGCTGCAACAGCAAAGCCTGACTGCCCAAACCCTGACGTTTAATGCAGATAGCTGGCCCAGTTCTATTTATGAAAGCTCTGCTTACAACACACACACACACACACACATTTGTATACATACCTTTGTGGGGACCATCCATTCATTTCTATGAGCAAAACCCTAATCCCAACTATGACAACCTTTAACCCCCCTACCCAGCCCTAACCTTAACCATAAGTAACCAAACAATTTAAAAAAAATTTAATTGCAGTTACAGTTTTTTTTTTTTATAAAATTCAGTTTCCCTTGTGGGAAATGAAGAAATGGTCCCCACAACATCAAAATAACAGAGCTTTATCACATCATGGGGACATGTGGCTCCCACAATGCAATATATATATGACCCCCACACACACACAGACACACACTCCAAAATCATGTCTCAAACAGCCCACACAAATGATGAACCCCAACAACTGAACAAGAAAGAAGTCACCAGTTAATGCCTCGTAGCTCCAGGTCGGATATGCGTATTCTCCATTAGCTAAAATACACAGAATACTCGGTAAAATGAGTATTATATGAGTATTTACAGCCACATTTTTCCATAACAGAGAATGAGATCGGGTGAGATAGACATGAATCTCTGGGACATGGCTAAGATCAAAGAGGGCTTTTATGGATGGTGCCAAATTACTGGAAGGAAGGTCAGTTTACATGCAGGTGATCTTCACATGTGTCTGCACACATACACACAGGCACACACACACACACACACAATTATATGAAGCTCAGCTGCTGTATGTCGTCTCACATGCACTGTTCTCCCGAAAAAGCATGTAATACAGGCTACACATGCCCCTAATGCATTTTCTCACACCGCTATGTCCAAACATGCACACAGAGAGGACCAATCAGAAAAACACCCTATCAGCTGCTGATTTCCCCACGTCTGCTCTTTCTGTCAACTGCTGGCAAAGCCAAATGGACACTGCCACTCCGCTTCACGTGCTGTAGGGAGCAGAGAGTCCAGCAAGGCAAGCTCCGTCGACGGCAGACACTGGAATAGGCATTAATCAGTGCAGTGCCGGCCATGCCGTGGGGGCATCCCTAAAGGGGCACAGGGACCACAGTGGCCAAAGAACTAAGCTCTGTCGCCACAGCGCCCTCCAGCTTCGGCTGTTGATTCTGTCCGCTTCTCCATTCTGCCGTTATACTTGAATTCGCAGGAATGATAACATGCTAAGTTGTGACAGGGTCTGTTACAGCTTTTCCTCTCTCGAAACATATAGGTCGCTGGATAATCGTTAGTTTGCTCTGGCATGTGACACAGCCAACTGCAGTCAAGCACTGCTTTCCGCTTCATTACTGCCGACAGCCAACCGTAATAAAAATAAGACAAGACGGCACACAGATCATATCCATCCTACCCTTCTGAAGTCCCAGCGGGGGGACGACAAACTATAAATGTCATTTATGCAACTAAAAAAATCAATTTCAGTTCTAAGTATTCAGCTGCCAACAAATATACCTTAAGCACCATTATTTATTATACTGATATGTACTGTTGTGTGTCATCCAGTATAGAAACAGGCCTTGGTGCTTAAGTAGCGAGTATGAGAATGAAAGGCAAGTATACAGTGCAAGGAGTGGAGGAGGACTCACTGTCTGTGCAGGGTGGTGGCTGGGCTGGTGCTGGAGCTGTCCGTCCGGTCCAATCTCTCCCTGTCTTTCTCTCTGTCCACTGGGGCCGATCCACAGGAGAGTCCCCGTGAAAGCCTGGTGTGCACACGCCGGTCCCGGGCCGGCACCGGGGGAGGGGGAGGCGGGCCGGTGCTGGCGTTGCTGTTGTGGGAGTGGGCCGTGTGGCTGGCCGTGGAGGCTGCAGGGTTCTGGTGGACCAGTCTGCCAGGCTCCGATGCGCGGGGCTGGCGGTCTAAGCGGAGATCCTTGTTTTCTTGGCTCAGCCGGTCCAGCTGGACCTCCAGCTCCTCAATCCGCCGCCTCTGAGTTTCCAGGAGCTTCTGCTGGCTCTCAATGATGTTGTTGAGCTCAAGAAGGTACTCAACAGCCCTGTTGGGGCTCTCCGGGCTGCCCTGACCTGCGTCCATGGTCAGGGGCCTCGCACCTGGCTAACCGCAGAAGCAATTACCCAGGATGGCTCTGAGAACGTGTCCCCCCCCCCACTGAGAGCAAGTGGGGGGGAGAGGACTATCAATGAATGGTCTGACAAAGGTGGGTCACCGATCTGTTTTTCACGCTTCTCTCCCTATGAGTTATGGTGGAATAGAAAACATCCAGTTTACACTGTCTCAACTTTTGGACTGTTAAGAATTAAATGTTCTTGTTGAGATAGAATCCATAAACAAAGGAATTCTACGTGTGTGTGTTTCTGTGTGCGGGACTTGGTGTGGTTCTTTCACATGTAACCTGCATGTAACCAAAAATGAGGTCCAGTGAAGGGAATCGTCGATTTTTCAGGAGGATGAAGACAACAGTGTTGTGAGGAAGGACATCATAGCCTGTCAAAGTCTATCACTTTTGAAATATACTATGTATTTTTTTTCGGGGGGAGGGGATTAGGGGATTCCTGTATGTCAGGAGGGGGGGCTGTCTGACAGCCGGGGAAAAGACAGGAGCTTGTAACCCTTCACTTTCTTCTCTTCTACTCCCCAGAATTTATTTCATTGGCCATGTTTTCAAAAGGCCACCAACACAGGCAAGGTCAACAAAATGAATTCACGAGAAAGTATCACTCAGATACTCCAAGTATCTGAGTGAGCGTCAGTAATCCAGATAGAGGTGAGATTGATTTCCGTGCCTCTGCAGTATCTGTTCATGTAGTTACTCCCGATTGGCTGCTCCTTTATAAAGTAAAACTGTGGTTTTTCTGTTTGGCTAATCACTGCCAATCAATGAATCCGTTGAAAAAAAAAAAATCTAAAGCAAATACTCAGCCTTCCATCCCATGGAGGGGGGGGGGGCCGAAAATGAGGAGTATAAAAGAAGTGCTTAAAAAAAATTGAAAATCCAGTCGGAGAGAAAGTGAGCTACATATGTCCATAGTAACAAATGGCTGAGCATCTCCCAAACTTCATCTCCATCAGAGCAAAGCCATCTTCTTCTACATCCATCGTTTGTGCAAATTCGCCATCCCTCTCTGCATCTGCACACATACTCCTGTAGTGTCCCCCCCTCTGCAGCTGACCACAATGTGCTCCCCGTAACCGCTACTCACTTCAGTTTTCTAATCTGCAAGGCACACACGCACACACTCACACACACACACGCTCTCACTCTCTCACACACATACACACACACACTCACACACACACTCACTCAACTCCCCCCAGAATCACTCATTGCCTTATTTCTTGGACATACAGACTCGTCATCTCCCTTATGTCGACTCACAAAAAAATTATTTGTTCGCAGTGCACATCGCTTACTCTCTGGTTTTCATAACACTAGGCTCTGAAAAGGTCCCATTTCTATCCTTTCTCTTCGAACGACTCGTCAACATTCCTTGAATCCTCCGGTTGATTATTCCTTTTTCTTACCTATATCTAATTCCGTATATGTTTAAATAGTAGAACACTGATCAAATGCCCAAAATAAAATAAATTAAAAATTATATGTTTAGATGAAGCAACGATATCTTTTCCAGTCCCCCTCGTTTGCTCCTCCGTGTAACACCTGCTTCCACCCTGGCAGGCGCTGCGGAGACGGAGAAACGACGAATAGGTGGGCAATAAGGATGAACAACAGACCAGAAATTCTTTAACTGCTGTCAAGATGTCTTGTATAAATCTTCTCCTCGGTCGTTCCAGAGCAGTCTTCTTAACTCTTCTGCTGGTATCCACTTCAAACGTCAGTTTTTATCGGGATATCCCCGCTCCGACGGCAGAATGCGGCTCTCGGACGGTGATTCAGCTCGAGGAAACGCCAGCTATTGAACGGCGATGGCAAAGCAGCGCTGTAGTCGGTGCTCTTCAAATGCATGCAGATTAAACAAAAATACATATGAAAATATATATTTATATAATTAAGCTGTCATTACAGAATCCCAAACAGACTTGGGTCGTTTCCCCATAATTATTACGGACTAATTATAAAACTGTTCTTGCAGATTCAATTTATTTTCCATTAAGGAGGTAATTGGGTAAATCATTTATGCATTAATAATATTAATACATATATGCTCCGGTTAATCATGCTGTCTTTACAAATGATGCATCGTTTCTAAATATATATTTCAGTATATTCATCATATGATATTCACTTCTTTCTTTGCGCCAGTATTTCTTCATGCGTATTTCCACGACGCTCTATCCGAAAGAGATGAAAGTCAAACCCGTCCCACAGTCGCTAAAGGTATCGGATCCGTACTTGGGGGAAGCGGAATTTGCGAGGCAGATTCCCATCCCCGCCCGTCGGCTCCTGCTACTGCACCTGCCGCCCCCCTCCGCCATTCCATTCCGCTGCGCCGCAGAGCGCGCGAGCGCGCGTCAGTCAGTCAGTCGCTGGCTCGCGGTGCCGCCGTGAGCGTGTCTGACTGGAGAGCGGGACACGCGCTGGCAGATCCTACGCTGGTCTCTGACTCGGCGGAGAAGCGCTGCTTCCTCTTATCCGGCGATATGACGTTAAATGGCGAAGCAGCTATAACTGGATATTGCTAGGAAACCAAGTAGCCACATCGGCCATTTTGGACCTAACGACGTAGGACTTTTAATTGAACAGACAGCTTCGGACTGAGCCAAAATGGCCAGTGCGGGTCGTTTATCTTTCTGTCTCCCCGCCACCCGCCTGCCCAAAGGAACTTTCTAATTGAAATTTAAAAATTCATGACACTTAGTATTATTTAGTATTAATGTTTGAAAAGTACTAAAGTTTCCTGAAAATTAGTACATGTTTTTACTTAAAATCTTTTTAGATGAAATCTATTGCCTATTTGATAGGCTTGCTCCATTATTTTTTAAATTAAAACCATATTAATTAAATGTCTGCCAGTATAGAAGAATCTGTTGAGCTGCCGACGCTATTGCGCATCTTTTCTCAAACCTACCTTCTGCCCATGTGAAGGAAAGCATCAGCTTTGAATTTGATGGTCAGTTAGACATACAAAGCTCATTGATTGACCATTTAAATTTCAAATGTAGTTTCACTCCATGGAGATCTGGGAGCCACTAAGGTAGTGTGGTGCTCCCTTTAGTTACCTAACCAGTTTCTCTGTGTGATTCAGTTTAACTTGTTTTACTGGCCAAGTTTGCACTACCTAAGCATTTAATACACAAAACAAACTGAGTAATATAAACATGTCAATAAAAGTAGATGTGATGTTTTTGTTCTACATAAAGAACTGTGCAAAATGTTTAAATGTTTCAAATAAAATGTTTTAAGGCAATGTTTTTCTGGGTAGTATGTGTACATAATACAATATAATTATGTGTATACAATATAAACTAACGGGAATTTCTTCTGTTCTGCAAAAACTTACTGATACCTTGTTGGATGGCTTAGAAGAACACTGCTTCTGTTCTCAAACCTGTTCTCAGGGTCACCCAAGACATACCATATATTCATCAAATTTCACCACCAGCTCAATTAATTAAATTAGTTTAAAAAATAAGACAGTGAGGTATTTATTAGTCATACAAGGTGATATATGCTAGTCAAAAACTACATGGGTGTATTGGATGGTTGCTGGAAACACTGGGGTGATTTTAGAAGAGGTTTGGAAATGGCAAAGCCGACCTTTTATAGGCAATATTGTAGTTTTACACCAAAATGAAGATCATTTGAACATCGTTTTCTTTGACTGCCTTAGACTTTTGCACAGTACTGTATAATTACGACTGCTGAAATATTATGAGCACTCCTTGTCTAGGTATGGAATTCAGAGGGAACCAGGGCAATCCCTCCCTTGAATCAGAATCTGTATTGTTAGCAGGTATGGTTTTGAGGATAAGTACTGTGTTCTGCACTCCCTGTATCTGTCATACCTTAAAGGAGAGCATGGTTCCCCATCAGCCTTTTTATCTACTGCGACATGAGCACAACCTCTGGCAGCCAGGAGTTCTTCTGTCAGCAAGTTCCATTCCCCATCCTTTGCTCACAGATCCTGCATGTGGTCATCATTTCAGTTTGCTTACCATTGTTCACTATGCATAAGTTGGCATTTGTAGACCGAAGACACTAGCATTTCATTTGGTTTTCTTGTATGAGTTCCTTTTAGTCATGGTGTGTTTGTGATTAAAGTGACGGTACTAATTGTGTTGATGTGTGCTAATAGCCAGGTCACTGTTAGTACTCTTGACTCAGCTCCTGGTATTGCACAACTTTATGAAGGTATAAGTATATGTTTTTCTGTCTCTTTGTGTCTAACTCAGACTGTAACTGTTTACAGCTAAAAAGTAGGGTTTTTCCTGCCCATATAGATTCATTTATGTTTTTTTAGGAATCTCTACCCACAAACCTTCAGTCTTCCCATGAACGCCTCTAGGAAGTAAAAATATAGACACCCAAGTATCTAGCTGCCTGGCACAACCTCAGGGACAGTAAAAGTTATGGTTTAATAAAAACATTTTTATTATTTTTAGCTGATGTCATCAATATTTTCTGTCTCTCTCTGCACACCCACTAGACCTTAAGCATTGCAAATCCAGAGTAGTTTTGCAGTGAATGTCATGTCTTCCAGCAGCTTTACAGTGCATACTCAGTGCATCGCTTCCTCACTGTGAGTGCCACCATCTGGTTTCTCTTCAGCAGTGGTCCCAAATCATCTTCTATTGAGGTGGAAAGATTGGGATGGAAATGAGCTCGCATTGCAAGGGCACTCGGGCCCTTCAGATGCTCTGGGTGCTGGCACTGCAGGCCGCCTGGGTGCTGACACTGCAGGCCGCCTGGGTGCTGACATGCTGAGGTGGCACGCTAGGCCTCTGCTTCTTGGAGCCTGTTACTCCTGCTCTAAATGCGTTCAAAGACAGTGACGGCTTCCATTCAGTCTACTTCCTATGTATCTGTCAAGATAAAGATATAAGAAAGGATATCAGTCTGCCATGGGCTAGTCTCCCATTTAGAGGCAGCATTTCCCAATCTGCTCTTCGGAGACCCCCGTAACCCTTGTAAGACCATCTCCTGGGGGTGGGAGGGGGCAAAAACATGGACTGTCTGGGGGTCCCCAAGGATCAGATAGGTATTCCCTGGCTTGTGCCCTGTGCCAGCTCTGTCTAGGACAAGGAGTCAGAGGATGGATGGATGGTCAGCATATCACAATAACAGTCCACTTATCTCCCAACATTGCAGGGCAGTGGGAGCCCACAACATGCACACAACCAAGGGCAATTCAGAGATACCAATAGTCTTTGGCCTGTTGGAGGAAACCTATGCAGCAGAGAATATGTGACACACAAAGAACATGGGGGACAAAATCCCAACCCTAGAAGTTTTAGGCAACAGTTCTACCCACCAAGCAAATTATAGGTTTGTGGAAGAAGAACTGATGCACTAGGTTTGCATCTCCTGTTCATTCCCCACCCCCCAGGATTCCACCATCTTGTTGTCCAGATCTGTGCTACCCTCCAGCATACTGCATTCTGCTCTGCACTGATCCAGCATCCTTCTCTACCTCCCACATACTGTCCCCTCTGTGCACCTCCACCACCGTGCTTTGAGGTAGACAACACACACAGCTGGGCTGTTACAGAAGAGAGAGAGAGAGAGAGAGAGAGAGAAGTGAGAGAGAAGAGTGAAGAACTGTCTGAAATTACTATCTATTTTGTTAAAAAAAAAAACACTGTCATAATACACTGCGTATTATTGACTAAATATTCAACTGAAGTCTATACTGCATATTTGATTGTATTATAATATCAGATGTGCCTGCATAGGATAAAACAACTTGTTTCTCAGTACTACCTGTGCATATGGCTCAGCGATTCATTCATCTCAGTTACTCTCAGCTGGATCCCTACTAACAATGGACAGACTGGTACTTAAAAATGCTTTGTGTGTTTCTGAGTCCAAATGCTTTCTTTGTGAGAGTCGCCTCAGTCTCAGGTACAGGGGGCAACTGTGTTCAAAACTGGAGAAGAAACAGGAAAAATCCCACAACGTAGGAGAGGCTGTGTTGCCGTTGTTTGTGCACAGCAAGGCATAGTGCTCCACTTCCTAATGCAGAAGCCAAGACAGACAGGGAAAGGATGTAAAATGGCAAAAATAGGGGAGTGAAAAGCAAGAAGGAGATGTGAATTCTGCTTCTCCCACACAGCAGTCTTAATTATTCAGCTGCAAAAAGTGATTCACTCTCGTTCATTCTCTCTATCATTCTTTCAGCTTAGTGGCTGCAATGTGGAACATTTTTTCTGGCAGCATTTCCTGTTCTTATAAAAGTCAGAAGCGTTCCTGAACTACTTTGATTATTTACACTCTCATCCAAGGTCTGCTGGCTTTCCTTCTTGCTATAAACAGAACTATGAAGAACCATGAATTATTGCATGGTTTCCTCAACATGAGGTCTCGCTGGCAAGCTGACTGGGCACAAGACATTTCGGTGCCATGAATTTCTGAAGTGTTTTCTTCATGATGTGGTGGCTTATCTGGCTTCGGAGGGAATCTGGGTCCCCACGCTTTACTTCAATGGAGTTGCCTTCAATTTACCCATCTCCCACTGGGAAGGATGCCAGAGGGGAGGCCACATGTTCGCGTTTCAGGTGGCCTTTGCGGTAGGTAGCAGGTACAGCGTCGTCACCTAGGCCTTCCGGCTTGCCCCTGTCACACAGTCTCAGGGTCTGCTCTGCTGAGGCAATTCGTAGTCTACCATGATGTCACTGGGACTCATAGCAATCTGCCTCCTTAAGAGATGAATAGCTGTTCATGGTAGGCCATGGTTTCACATCAATATCCAAATGGATTATGTAATTGTTTCTAACACCTCCCCCCTGCTCCCAGCGCAGTCGTTCTCGTGACTCCAAATGCTCGTCTGAGGTTAGTGAGGGGATTCGCCTTCCCTGCAGCATCCGCATGCTGTTTCTCGCGCACCTTCCCAATGTTTCTTTTTATGTCAGGATTGAGTCCAGCTTCATCTGACAGCCTCCTGTCTGTAATTACGAGGCCACAGGCCACATTAGGTATGCAGGAATTTGCTTTCCAAAAGCGCTCTCATGTTTGGATCCCTCCTGCACCAATTCTCCTCACTTTTTTCCAGCGGGGGGGGGGGGTTTGTCCTGTATGTCCTTCCCCTCCTGCTGTTCATGTCGTAAATGCTGGACACAGTACCCACGCCCCCGCCCATACATTTTCACTTGTATCTGCCTTGCAAACATACTGTGATGCACAAGCATGCAAGTTACCATGGGATTCGGAAGCAGGGAGGGGTTTTTGAGGAATAAGACCACAGAGAAAGTGAATTTAGTACAACAAAGCAGGTCTAGAAGGACCGACTTGTCACTCACAAGGGGTGATTTACTGCGTCTGCAGCCAGCAAATGAAAAAGCGCTTTAGAGGCAGTCGGGGAAGATAGCAGAAAATGAATACAGTTTGACGTCGGCTCAGAGTGATCCTGCAGGATCCTTCTGGAGCTCTGTCACCTCAGCAACAAGATGCGCATGCCGTTCAAATGCACCGGAGCTTCCCTTTTTATCTCGCATTTGCTAATTAATTTGAAATACATCCACTTTGGCTGTGGGTGTGTGTTCGTCAAGCAGCGTATGTGTGGATGGGTGGGGGGGGGGATTGGTGGGGTGGCTGCGGCTCAGACACACTGCAGGGAGATGGTGGGGGGGGGAGCCTTACAGCAGCACAAGGGAAGGGTGGGGGGCCCAGGCTGCAAGTTCGGGCTGCTTGGATGCTGCTCCAGGCAGGTCCAGAAGCTGCCATCACCTCCCACATCCACCTGGGGGCTAGTTGGGTGACCTGGAGCAGATGGGGGGGGGATGATGGAGGAATGAGTAGAAGAGGCAGCAGAGAAGATGCCTGGGGGCCTAGAAGAACAGGTTCTGATTTATCTCCTACCTCTTCAGAATCCAGCTACGTCAGCCTGTTCAGGGCAGGTCTGCCAGCCTCCATCGTGATCTTAGAGCAACAGGCACGTCTAATAAAAGTTTGCGGTAACTCAGTTTTGGATTCCTCCCCCCACTCTGTGTCTGAGGACCTTACATGTTCTCCCAGTGTCACATAGGTGTCCTTCAGGCACTCCATGCTTCCAAGACATGGGATCAGGTGTTTTGGCATTTCTAAACTGCCCGAGAGGTTCAAGGTTCAAGGTTCAAGGTTACTTTATTTGTCACATGCACAGATGTACAGGTACAACATGCAGTGAAATGAAATTTGTCCCGATCTACCCGACCATACACATACAAACATTACAGACATGTAGACAGGGGATATAGAAAAACAGAGAAACAGAATTACATTAGGAAACGCGAGGCGAATAAAAAAAACAGCCCCCATACTGTACTCCAATAGGGAGTATAATGTAGGAACAGAAAAAAACACCTCAGCAACATAAGCACATGGTCACCACACCTAAACAGACTCGTGACTTGCAACAGGGGTGGGGAATGGGGAGTTGGAGGTAGTCCAGCATAGACAACAGCCATCCTGACCAGCGCCAGTCAATGAAGTCAGCGCCAGTCAACAGACCCGCCTGTCCACTCTGGGGGTATGAAGCGTTGGATTGGGGGAGGGTGTCCTTTGTGGTTTGGGTAAAGGAATGCAAGAGAGTCTAACCGCCTTGGTCTTCTGGCGGAGTTGTTGAATACAGCAGCGGCCTTGGCCAAGGCCCTTGCTGATTAGGGGGGAGCCAGAAGAAGATAGAATAGGGTTGTTTGGGTTTTTGTGCGAGAAGCTGTAATTTCGCAGCTCCTCTAATGTCCACGCTGGTCTCCGCCGTCTAAAATCCTGTGCAAAGCCTTGAGCTCCTCCGTGATGTTATCCAATCTGCGGTCCATAGTCACGGTGATGTAATCAAATCTGCGGTCATTTGACACTGTGAGGTCGGATTGTGAATGTGAGGGTGAGCCCTGCGATGGCCTGGCATCCTGGCCCTGTACCCCTGTCTCGTGCCCGCTGCTGCCTGCAATGTGCTGCAAAGTCACTAGGGTTCTCCATGTCACCATACCATCCATCTTGGATGGATAAAAATGCATTTGTACATTTTTTTGAAATACTAAGTCTATATTTAAATAGAAGATAAATTTATTGTCATGGCAGTAGACAGCGCTGCAAAAAAATACAAACACAAGAACTGAGAAGTCAACAGAAAAGTGCCAAAATGATCACCTTAATGACCTTCTAACCAGTATTACGATTTGTGTGTACGTGCATGACCACCGCAGGGCTTTTTATTGATTCTTACATTCATATGGACATTGGATTGTGAGAGCCTAGGGGGGCCACATTTCCAGCCTGTCAGTTTTTCCTGGTAAGCCTGGGATGTTTGTAGCTCAGTGGGAGGATACGGCCTGGGATTAGGGTCTCACACTGTGGGGAGGACGTCACCCTGTCTTCTGAGCAGCACAACAGGCCGTTTGTTTCTGTCCGGACTCCCTTGCAGCATCACGCTACGTGTATGATCACTGTAGATGTTGAAACCCTGGAAACTGTACGAATCTTCGTCCCGATCTGAGGGCATTCTGCCAGGGCTTCATTCTGTACGCTTTTGTAGCCGGTCTGATGTTTCCTGCGGCACTGTCTACCCTCCGCGGCAGTGGATCCCGTTACGCTGTTCCACAGACATGCCAGCAGGTTATAAGTGCTAATGGTTCATTTTCCAGTGGTCTGGCATTCCCTCCTCGGCTCTCTTTCACACTTTACTTGCTCCAGTTTACTTTTTTGCAAACGTAAGATGACGCTATTTGTCATTTCTAAGTGTACAATGACTGACAAGGCATCTGAGGCTCCAAAGGCCCAGAAGTGAGATGAGGAAATACCTCATTACGAGGACAGCGGTGTCCCCCCTCCCCCACAGCTGAGCTCACTGTACTGTGCCATATATCCAGCACAGTGCATTGTCTGTACTTCCCTGCATCGCTCCCCTGAAGAGCCTCCCACTCCAGCAGGGACTTGTCTTAGCAAAGTGTAATTAGCGGGAGCAGCTAGCAGTAGGAGAAGGAGATACAAATCTGCAGCCGTCACTGGGAGACAGAGGTCCTAGCAGCGGCCCACATGGGAGGAATGTGTGCCAGGTACTGATGGGGGGGCAAACACAAGGACCGGCCAATAGCAACGCAGAGCTGAGTCTCGACTTAATGCCGCGGTGTTTCCACGGCAATGCTGTGTGGGCGCCGCACTTCGAAACCTGGAGGTCTGCACCACTGCGTCTTTCCACAGACTGCACGCGCTCCAACAAAAGCTGGGAAAATATGAACCCCTCAGAAAGATTAAGGGGGTCTAGTGCAGACAACGATAAAAAAGTGAGCTTTCGGCGCCCAGCCTAGGGGACAGACCACAGAAACGCCCGCCCTCCGGGAATGGAGAGAAAGACCTACCTGTCAGCAAGGCCTGACGTGTCTCTTTGTTGGGGTTTGCTTCGCCTGGGATCGGCTGCAAGTGGTGATGTGGCATGCCTGCCTGTGTAAATGGACACGCTCCAGGCAGCTCGAGAAGTCGTGTGTGTGGGCACACGTGTGGTTTGCGTGTGGATTTTGGCTGCTGTTGCTTAAACTCACTCATGCACGTTCGTATCGTTGGAGGGAGTTGTGTTCTCCTGACGGCCTGTAAATCAGCACATGCGATCGTGAGAGTGAGTGGGCACATTTGTGTGGGCGTGTGCTTGTTATATCATCCAAGATCTCTGCTTTTATTGTATATGTATATTACATACATACATGACTGTGTGAGTTATTTTCAGCTCAAGTTACCCATTTCATGACATGTAATTACTTTATTTTACAAACACCCATAAATTAATTCCTTTATTGTCTAACCTCTCTGCATATCTTCCTGCAGTGCCTACATGACATAGTGTAAAACAAATTATTTAGCAGCGACGAGCTTTAACATAATGAGGATTTGTCACGGTTGCGGAGATTTATGAGGTGTTATTGAGGGCTATACTGCAAACCGATCTGTTTATCCATTATACATGAGCGAGTCCATTACATCTCCAGAGCCGATAAGTGAAGCAGAAAGAGGAGAATGTAGAGGAGAAAGGAAGACATATAGGCAAAGACGCTAAAGGGAAATATGAACTTCAGAAAAGGGAGGGAAAGAGAGCAAGGAGAGACGAATGAAGCAGCGCATCAAAGCATGGGCTGTATTATTTCCAGGTGAATGTTTTGGTGATAACTTTTTCATCAATACTACAGAAGATCAAACAATTTATAGACATCGCACATTTGCCACTGACGTCCCCTCCCTCTTCTGCAGGATGTTCCCCATGAAACATCTCAGCACGTCATCCATAAAAATAGACTGTGGAGTGTGATGATTGTGAACGTGTGGGTGACGCATGTTGTCATACGTAGCATTTATGTATTCTGACTCCTCACAAAGGTTTTACAGCAGGTGCCGTACAAGAAGGCTTTCTTTGGGAAATAAAATAAATGGACAATAAATCTGCGTTGACTTTTCCCCGTAATAAATAGAGCAAGACAGTTCAATATCTCATTTTATTGTTGCAAGATCTGCTGACTGTATGATCATTTTTGCTGGAGGGCGAGAATCAGGACGCGGGGATAAGGACACAAGAAGCAGTACATTAAACAGAAATACCACAGTGGCTTAAGTCCACATCACATCACACTTCTTTAGTCTTCTGACAAAATAAACAGCAACAGTTAATCTTCCAATTATATACTTTTCTAGCCTGAGAACAGGGCTGCCTGAGCCTCGGAGGATCATTAAGTGTTATTTAGACAGCTGTCACCAGTTAGCCCAAAAAAGCAGTGAATTCACTGCCTGGTCTGAGACTGTGAAACAGCAACATTCACATTTCTCTCTGTTACACTCCCACATAAATTAATTAAATGCACTTGACAGTCAGGGCATACTGCTAAATGATTTTTCTAGGACCATCTGAAAAGGTACAGATAGACATTTGAATAAAATCGTGTTGTGATGTATCTACTGCAGCATTATTTGGGTTTATCAGTCGACATACAATGTTTGGTAACTCCAATTGACCTTGGCATGTGGGCAATACCTAGAGGACATCCCATCATGACATGAAGAGGACCCAGATGGGGACTTGAATCCTGGACCCAGCCATGTGGGGGAACAATGCTGACCACTGCATCACTACTCCATCCCTGGTTCTCATAATGTAAAATAGTAAAATAATAGAGTAATCGTAAAATTCAATTAATTTTCAAACTGGATAATATAATTAAAGCCAAGGTTGCAAACAATTACACCGGAGATTGCCCACTGAAGTTAAGCTTGTGTGAAAGCATGCAAGAAAGAAGCAATGATTCTGGTGTTTTGCTTCTCCTGGCAGCATATTCAGTCACTGAGATACTTACATCACCTGCCTGGGACGTATTTATATAAATTTCTCAAATGCAGCAGAAGTTCCGATGGAATTTGAGGGATGAACAGGATTTGTGCATCTCCCATATACAGTCAGAACTTCTGCTGCATTTGAGAAAAAATTCAAGATAATGAGAAAAGAATTCTTATCTAATTTTATTTCGTATCTTAACCACCAACAACCTAAAAAAACAAATAGATGTTAGAAGTCAGTATCTGCAGATAGGATGTAGGTGGACAATTTATCTTAATTATACCCTGAGCGATAGAAAAAGGACTTACTAAGTGCCTTTTACAGATAAATAGAAATCTTCTGACAGTGGGATATAAAGCTCATCCAAACATAATTGTTACTGATTGCATGCCATGTGCCGTACCTTCAAAAACAGGGCTGTGCCCAAGAGGGCACCAGTTCCACCTGAAGCTATTCAGTTCAGTTCATATCTTTTTCTGGTCTCCAGGCTTAAAATCTTGAGACCGTTTTTGGTCATTTTTGTTTCCTCAAGAAACAGCTTTATATCCAGGATGTTATTTGTTGGAAAGGGAAACAGGGACAAGTAAATATATTTCTACAAGGTTTAACCCTTTTGCAGTCCAGTAGGATCCCACATACATATAGTGAGGTCCAGGGGCATCAGAAATGGGGGGGTAGGGGAGGACCCCAATATCGGCAGACACCGCCCCCCCCCCCCGTTTATACGGCTACTGTCTTGTTCTAGTTTGAATGGTAGAATATTTAAAAGCAGGCAGGTCCTCTTCTGGACATCGGCCAGTCCCGGTGGACAGAGCAGCATTTTGATCCAAGTCCAATTTATCATAATCACTGAGATCTACAGCTCAGCAATGCACTGCACAGCCCCAAAACAATCCACAAATCCAATTGCAGATGGATGCAGTAGTGGTCGGGAGCTACACATGGCATTCTTACAGGCAGTAAGCGTCTCAGTGCTCCACAGTGCTAATGAGCTGAATTTGCAGCTATTCATTAAGACCAGAGGCCTTTGCACAGAAGGGGTGCAGGGGCCTGACTGTCCATCGCATCTCAGATTAAGACATTTTGGGCCAAAATGTGGAGCTGTCTCTGGTTCTGAAGTTGCTGCGGTGGGTGATGGTGCTATCCAGCTGTACTGTGTTAGCAGAGTCCCTCATGACCTTCAGAAAACATCTTGAGTCCTGTCTGAGGGACAACCTCCCTGGCTCTCCGCCTTCATTGACCGTTTCAGTAAAATGGTTTAATTTGCTGCTAGTGGATGATCTTGTTTTTCGCACTTCGCCTGACTCCTATCAAATAGTCTTGTGGTATTTGAATAGCTTTTCTGGTTTTAGGTCATAGCAATACTTTGCATAGCTTTTTTCCCTTAATACTATTTTAAACGTAGTGCTGTCAGAGTCAGCGCCTGTCCAACCCAGTCCTATGTGTTCAGTCCCCCTTTGGCCAGCAGATGGTGCTGGCCGTCCTGTTCCCTCTGTATTCATACTAACTCCCTAGAGTGTTTTCCCGCTTCCCATGCCTGCTGCATAGCTCACTGGGCCGAGCAGTAGCACCAAGGCTCTAACCTTGCAGTCATGGGATTGAGGTCAGCCTCACTTGTTTTGTTTTCTAGTGTTTCAGTTTTGTTTATCCTATTTGTGTCCAGTTTAATTCTGTTCTGCTTGTGTTTGTGTTAGTGTGTATTTCCCAGTATGTAGTTAATGTTTCCTAGTTTTGGTATTAAAGTTCGCTAGTTTCTGTGCTTGGTAATTCTTAGTGAAGTTTCTCCACCTGTGGCCTGTTTCCCTATACTGTGCTCATTGGATAATCGCATTGATGATTCACACCTGCCTTTTGTTAGTCCTTGTTATTTGTGTATTTAAGTGTCTGCCTTTGTCCTGCTCCTCAGTTTTCCATTATGAAATGTCATGGTGTAATGTTGCCCTGTGTTTGGTCCTGCTTCTGCTCTCTGTGTTGCCCTGTGTTTGGTCCTGCTTCTGCTCTCTGTGTTTGGTCCTGCTTCTGCTCTCTGTGTTGCCCTGTGTTTGGTCCTGCTTCTGCTCCCTGTGTTGCCCTGTGTTTGGTCCTGCTTCTGCTCCCTGGTTGGACAGCAACCTTCTCAATGAACTTTCATGTGGCCACCACAGTAAGTTTTAACAGTAATCTCAGAGAATGAGAAACATATTAGTAGATTTAAACTATACAGCATTTCTCCCTCCTCTCTTGTACCTTATTTTCAAGGCAAATTCAGTCATCTTTCCCCATTTGTCATTGTAATTATTGGGCAGGGTCCAATTTACCCTCCCCAACTCTATGTATGGGCTAAATATCAAGAATCCTGTCCACTGAACAATGCAGATTCAGAGGCTGATCACCCCTCATCAATCCCAGTCATACGTCTCTGTCTTCATTCCTGTCCTGTACTGATGACTAGAGCATTTCTCTTCTAAGACCCCATGAGCTGCATATTACCTATAGCTGCTAGATTAATGCAGAAGTATGTTCATAAATCAGGACCTGAGGTTTAACACTAGAAAGACTGACTGGGTCAACTGACCCAAATCAAACAAAATCACTGCTATTTCTCATTGAAGTTCTTGCTACAAAAATCTGAAAAAATCTGACTTTTATTTTTTTATCATTCTTGAACAGAACATGGTAACACAAATGAAGTTGCTGGTGAAATGAGTATATGCATGTCAAAGTACGGATTAAGTTAAATATATTAAGTGCTTCTCACCAAACTTGCGGTAGCATCCCACAGTAACATGTCAACAGTGCCAGAGTAAGAATGACACAAATGTAGCAAGGACAGAGTACGCCCTCTGCTGGATGGTGGTGAACTTTTCTTCCTTTCCACAGAACACCCTGCCAAGGTCTTAGGAAGACCTTTCCACTACAAATGGCATTTTGGTAGATGACAAACATGCAATAAACTGACATACTCAGAGCTAAACATTAAGTAAACATTTTAAATAAAATGAAATAGGCTGACCCTGGAAAGGAGGATATAAAATTCAGATAAAGGAACAGCAGATTTTTTTAAAAAAAAAGGTACTTAGACTTAATTTGTTGATGTAAGGGACAGACAACCACTGTTACAAGCCCAAGTATAAAGGCACATTCCAGCCTAGACACAGGTCAAAAAACACAAAAAAAACGACTGTTTTTAACTATTTTATTTCAGCAATTGCATTTATCTTGTCAGTTTTCAAAATTCCCTGTTTATGCATTCAGAAACATAACAATAATAATATAACAAGTATACTCATAGAACAAAACTGTACACCTGTATTTATAGTGATATTTATATATACATACAGCCATAGACACCAATGTCAATGTGACCACCGGCTCAAATACAAGGTCAAACCTGTACAGAAATAACTCTAGAGGAGAGAATTCCCCAATTCTCCGCTGGGAAACGTAACAGTCACATAACTCTCTTCACTTATGAGCCAAACGCAATTAAACCTGCGTGCAAATTAAGTTGGTGCTTCACTTCTTAATACCAAGTGAGAGTGCATTCTTTCTTAAAAACTCAGGTGCGATTTTTCATTAGCTTTCTGCTTGGTTTGCCAAGCAATACACAGATTTCAATACTTTCAGGGCATTAGTATGTGATTAAAATATTAGGTGTTAGTTTTAACGTCATTTCCCCCCCCCCCATAAAATTCATAAAAGGAGAGAAATTTGTTCACAGTGAATAGCATTAACTAATAATAATCACTCTTATTATTAGTCAGCAGATAGAGGAGAATACTGACTAGCCGTAGCCGTAGCCGTAGCCGCAGCTGTAGCCGGATCCTTGGACTACGGTTGGGTGTCATTAAAGTCAGGCTCTTTTTCCGGCTTAAACAATAGCGGGGCAGGGCTGCTGAGGCCTGAACCGGCCCAGCCATGAACATGGGCTTTGGAAGCATGCATGTCATCACACTAGTACTTTGGGGCTAAAGGGACGCTCCTGCCAAGCAGGGGCTCCACAGCTACAAGGAGTTCCATCAGCAGCTTTCCTCTTCAGGCAGGCAAACTTTTAGCAGCTCTCCATTCCACTCATAGGGTCTGTGAGACAGGTAGCATGAGGTATATATATATATATATATACATATATACTGTGTATATGCGTAGCTGCAGAGAACAAAAGCAAGGCTATTTTCAATGCACCTTTTTTTTTGGCTGCAATAATATCTAAATGAATATCAAAGCCAGGGTATGTACATGAACAAGACACAGACTGATCTGCATGCACCTAAACACCGACGTGGGTTTGACGCTCAAAGTGTGCAATTTATGGACCAGATCGGTGACGGGCTGCACCGTGCAACATTACAATATGCGAAAGCAATGATGTTATTGGGATGTGTTTTTGTGTGTGTGTGCATGCGTGTGCATGTGTGTGCGTGTGTGTGCATGCGCACTGTATTGTGCAAAGTGCTTGAGCAGGACATTTGAGGAATCAGAGAAATATACCTTTTGCAAATATCACCATTCCTCACATGCCCCATTGTGCAGTGCTTGTATTTTGTACAGCTCAGTATCACTATTCCGGGCACATCTGGCTGATGAGTATGTTCCTGAACTAGCACTGTGCCATTTCTATGAACTGCATCCACTGTTAACAGGTTGGCTAGAGCACAGAGACAAGTATCCAGCATGAATCTGATGTTAAACTAGTGACCATCCGCTGCAAGTTCCTGTCACAGCAAGACCGACAGTGTTAATATATTGCAGAGCACACTGCCAGTTTTGCTGTGAGAATGAGAGTTCATACAAAAAGCCTTGTTACTGAAAGCGACACTCCTCCGGGACAGCTTTACTGCTGCATTTCTGTAAGACACACTAGTTTTGGTAACACATTACTTGAGGGGCATAAATCATATAGTAATACACTCTTACTTAATGTATTAATTAACCAGGAACTAAATGTTATGTTTTGATCCAATGTTGGTTCATCATTAATCAATCATAATAGGTCATGTATTTCATGCAGTTCATGTTCATGATTGGTACTTGAGTAGTAACTGAGTTACTAAGTTGCTTGTGCCCCCTTGAGTAAAGCGTTACCATAGTTTTTTTACTGTTGTTGTTTAAACAAATTCTTAGATCTGGGAATGTGAAGGACACATCACCAGGAAGAAGAAATCTAATGGTGCCAGAAAGAGTAATCCTTCCATTACATGCAGGTCCTGAAATGATGTGACCATCAACACATCATAAATACAAGTGACCTCCAGTCTGCCACCACAGCGTCAGCTTGGAGGCGGGGTCATGTTTGAATAAGTGTTTTAGTGACCAAAGGTTGCCCAGTCATTTCCCAGGATAGTTCAGACTGCTGGAACCTTAAACAGAAGACTTAGTTTGAACTGATTCAGCAAATTTCTGGCTCTTTACTGTAAATGGGAAGCGTGTAGACCTCTGGGTTTAAAAGTGGCCGTGGGCCGATCCCTCTGTTGAGCAAATGATTAGAAACAGAGATCTGGAAAGAATGGCATCTACTGATATTTGTATGAATCCCTGAACATCTTTTTTTTTTCGCCAACAGTATAAAAATCAGATGAGCCCCTTTCCCTTTACAGTTTTACACAAATGTTCAGATTAAAAATACGCACATACCAACTTCCAGAACAATGGCGCTCACTAGGAAATTAACCACTGATCCATATTAACGAGCAGAGAGGACGTGTACGTGGAGTGCACACATCCTAGTGGTGGTTAATGGCTTCTTATTGCTCGTAGGAGTGAGGTAATACGCGGGATGCATATTCATGTACAGTACAACACCTTCTCATCTGTATTTACCCAGCACTCGGTTACTCTGCCCACCAGGGAGGGACTGCATTTCATCCTTCATCCTTCGTCAAAACGCAACCAGAAATCAAAACCAGCGAATCCTCAAAAATGCATAGAAGACCAGCCAAAAATGCTCTGTTGTCCCCTGAATACAAAAAAGCTCAAGTCGAACAATGTGATTTAGGGGAGAAAAGACTGGGCCAAAAAGGAAAGGGCAGAAGGAAGACATTTAGTGACTGAGATTGGCATCTTAATGCCGTGGTCGTTTCACATGTTATGAAATAAATGGAAGTGTTTATACAACAGAACCAATAATACAAACGTATAGGCAAGTCTATACATCTTAAGAAAATAGCAACGAGATGTTTAAATGTAAAAAGAAAAAATGTGTGGACATTTATGATGTGAGGTCACTGCGACTCATGGATGTCCGCATGGACCAGACAATGGGACAATGATATTCTACGCTGAAGACACCTGCAGTTACCTTATACAGACGCCACTGCCTGCTTGAAAATAAGAATGAGGCACTTCATATTACTTGCATTTTCTTTAGCAATAAATAAAATTTAATTTCTTTTCGGACATCAGGGTGACGATGGCCAACAGTGATCTGATGGAGGTGTCTGCAGAGGTGTGATTTTGTGCAGTATAAATATTTTTTGGTTGAACTTTAGTTTCAGGAAGAAAAAGGCACAAGGCAAAGTGAGAGACCGATTTATCCCTTGTTGGTAGAACATACTTTTCATGCTACTTTCCAGAACGGCAACTCAACACTGACCTTTACTTGACTCCTGCCCCGACCATTAATGAAGACTGTATCCGCTCTACACCATATGTTACAGGACAGAACTCAATTGTCAAAAGAGAAGCATCTAGCTTGCTGTAGGATCTGGTGACTGGAGGAGTTTCTAAATTGGTCCCAGAGCTCTTTACATGTCCAGCTTTAAATGTAAATAAATCTCAATATAAAAAGATAGAAAGCCAGGGTTAAAATAGGAACAAACATATCAAGTGGGGCTCTAACACTAGCGGGTAGCATTGCTGGTGCAACCAAAGGAAAACTGCGCTCCATCTTCTGCTATGTGGTTTAGTGTCCTCTAGATGGCACTAGGAGTCAGTTTTACAGGTGGTAAATCAGTCATGCAGGAGGATCGGTGTGAAAATGGAAAAAGGCGTAATCATGACAGGTCGGATACACGGAGGACTCGCGTGTGTCCCACTCTGTCTCCGTCTGATGTCTGGATGTCTGCTCTGCCAGCCTGCTGCCCATCCCCTCTCTCCAGCCGCTTGCCTGTCAGTATCTGAGAGAGCTTATGCTGACTCGGTCGGAGCCAGGGGCCGGGGGACAGGGAGCCGGGGGAGGGCTGGGGGCCCCAGGGGGCGGCTGGCTCTCTTGGCACCCCGGTGTCTGAGAGAGAGAACCCCGATATACTCGCCCCGGACACGCTGGTCCCGGACAGACTGGCCCCTGACTCAGACTCGGTGTCTCTGTCCAGAGACATGAGGAAGGAGAAGGGAGCTGTATCAGGCGCGGCGCCACCCTCCATCTCGGCCGAGGGCTGTGGACGCTCCCTGCTGTGATCCCCTCCGCTCCTGTCTGCTCTGGGCTGGGGTAGTCTCCCGCTGACCGAGGGTAGGTGTGTTTTTCTCTCCTTCAACTCCCCCGTGCTCGTTTTCCCCTTCTTGTCATTCCTCTCCTCGCCCGCAGCCTGCCGCCCCCTCTCCCGCTTCTTCTCCTTCACCTTCCCTCTGTCCACTGCTCCCTCCATAACCTCCTCATCCTTGCTGCCTCCCCAGTTGCCCAGCTCATCCTGAGGCAAACTATGGGCGCCCTTCCCCTTTCCACTATTCCCCAAAGACTGTGACCTCTGACCCTGAAGGTGACCTAGCCTTTCACTCCTCTCCTCCCACTCCAGATCACTGTCAGGTGTCCTCTTCCCTCCCTTTTCACCTCTCCTTCTTCCCTGGCTCCCACTTTTTTTGTGTTGTCCCTTCCTCACCCCCCCCCTCTTGTCTGCCTTCGACCTTTGACCCCACCTGAGAAGAGTGTCAGGGTCCTCAACGGCAGTCACTCCCGGGTCCTCCCGGTAAAGTGAGGAGGACGGGGAGGCTGCTCTGGGTTTACGGCCTGGAGACACAAAGGAGACAGAGGAGAGAAACACCAGGGTTATGGCTACGGCAGGTGATCTGCTTCCCGCTGACTTACAAACACATCAGTTGTCACAGTGACATAATGTAAATGAAATGAAGTGTACTGAACCATCTGTCTCACTGATTAGGAGGAGGAGGAGGAGGAAGAGGAGGAAGAGGATATTGCATACTGTATGAGTCATGGAACAAGATGTCCAAGATCCAGGAGAACAGTAGCTAGATCAGGATGCCTTGGGGCTTCCACCTGCTGGCCCAGAGGTGGCTTAGGAGGCCAGGGATAACAGCACTGACTGCCTACACTGGACTCTCCATCCTCCTAAGCTTTGTGAATGCAGCTTTTGTCCTGAGCTAGCTCTTAAGCCGAGCAGGCCTGCTGATTGAGCGACGACTGTGCTCTGACCCGTCAGACAGATTGTTCAGGCTTATATAATAATGAAACAATGCTGGTTTTGTCTGCCCCATTTGTGCTGAAAATGAATTAATGTAAATGTGTTTTTAATTTAGGGCTGCATATCAGTTAAGTGAATAAATGATTCATAGCAATTTCACAGTAAATCTGTACGGGCTTCTACAAACTGCACAAATTCACCAAATTAAGAGGCTTATCTTACTTTCTTAATAGCAGAACAGACCTGTTGAATTTATCTTCTAATAGAGCTACCATTCATTATATGGCCAAAAGTATGTGGACACACCTATTAATTAGAGGAAATGCCTAATTAAGCCACGCCCACTGCTGACACTGTACTGATAAGCCACGCCCACTGCTGACACTATACTTAGACACCCAGTCACGCAATCTCCTGCCAAAAGCATTAGCAACAGAATGGGTGGCTGTACAGGAGAGATTAGTGACTTTCCACTTGGCACCATCATAGGACACCATCTTTCCAAACTCCGTTTCCACATTTCTGCCCTGCTACTAGTGCTTGGATTCCATACAGCTGGGATCTACTCCTAAGCATTGGGGTCAACTGAATATTTTTCAGTTTTGAGCTTTCTGAGCACCGGTCAAAAAATGAAATTCTGTGGACTCGAGTGGAGGTTGCTACGAACGCTGTGCGCCGATAACTGCCTTGATTGGTCGCTATAGTGTTGTCACGTCGACAGTTCGTGCCCTGATAGGATTGGACTATTTCTGTCCAATCAGACCGATCTGTTCTTGGTCATTGTTTACCTCAAGTGTATGTCAAAAGTACAAATGTTTCAGTTTTGAGCTTTTCTCTACCCTGTAAAAAAAAAAAAAAAAAAAAAGAATTTTGTGGACCCAGAGGCTACCGCATACGGTGCATGTTAATGATCGGTTGTTACGGTGTTGTTACAACCCCGTTACCAAAAAATCTGGGACACTGTGCAAAATGTAAATAAAAACAGAATGGAATGATTTTCAAATTGCATAAACCCATATGTATTTGAAAACAGAAAAAAGACAACATATCAAATTTTGAATTTTTATTGTTTTATGACAAATATATGGTCAATTTGAGTTTGATGCCAGCAACACAGTTCAAAAAGTTGGGACAGGGGCAAAAAAATACAGTGGTACCTCAGTTCTCGAACTCATTAGAACTGGAATTTCTAAGTCAAGTCAAGTCAAGTTTATTTATATAGCACATTTACAGCAGTTGTAAAACTGCACCAAAGTGCTGTACAAGGATCATAACAAAACAGCAACAAAAACAGAAACAGCAAAAATATTTTAATATTAACAATAAACCATTAATACATTTAATTATAATAATATTGTCGTGCTGAGCGGGAACGGAACGGAGACAAAGGCGCAGACGTCAGGGTATCGGGGAATACGGGGTTAAATTACAGGTAAGGCAGGCAAAACACAGACGGAATTGAATTATTATAATTAAATGTATTAATGGTTTATTGTCAATATTAAAATATTTTTGCTGTTTCTGTTTTTGTTGCTGTTTTGTTATGATCCTTGTACAGCCCTTTGGTGCAGTTTTACAACTGCTGTAAATGTGCTATATAAATAAACTTGACTTGACTTGACTTGACTTGACTTAAAATAATGAATAAGAAATCCTTATTTTAAAATGTATTTTATTATATAGCCTAATAATAATTACTGTTACTGTCTATCATCAAAATGTATTTTTACTGTCTAAATATATGTATTCAGCTAGTGTAAACATGCACGATGCTATCACAGCGAATGCGAGGCTGAGACTGAAGCGTTACCCTTTGTTTCCGCTGACAAACGTGCCGCGTGACTCATTACCCCACGCATACAAGTTATCTTAGGTTACGGTTTGACTTCTGAGATTCAGATCGAGCTCTAGGTAATTTTTTTTTCAAACTGGTTGGTTCAACTTTTAAGAAATTCAAGTTCTAATGAGTTCGAGAACTGAGGTACCACTGTACTTTCATTTAATAAAATTAACTGGAAAGTATCAAGATCCCGTGTCATTCATACTACTCTGTCTTGTTCTCTTTTTATGAGACCTTTTTTTCTCTTATATTTTAAGTCTCTGGAATCAAGAATCAGGAAACTGTTGTCTGGAATTGATTTGCAATTCTTGGAAATGAAATCAGAAATCAGGCAACTCCAAAATGTTTGGAATTGAACAGCCCTACCTGCCACAGCTGCCCTGGTCAATGCCAAGTGAAGAGATTGTGAAGGTCAAAATGTCAGGGAGCAAGTTCAGCTACCAGGTGGGGGCCACACAAGCACTCAGGAAGAGATCTGATCACCCAGCATCAGTACCCAACCTGAATGGCAGCAAACCCCAACTTCGAATGGAACTCTTTCCCAGAAAATTATTCCAGCAATTACAGCAAAAAAAAAAGGTGCTGCAACTTCATATTAATACCAATGTTTTCAGAATGAGATGCTGAACAGGCGGCAGGTCCCACACACGTTTGCCCATTTAGTATATGTTTGCCGCATCTCAGTGCCAGCAAATTGATCAGGAATCTGGCTGGAGCAGAATCTACTTATGCAATGGGCCAGGTTTCAGGAATGCTGGTTTACATTGCCCTCTGCAATTTATTCACTTATTTTTAGTAGTCATTTAACAACACAATGACGCAAAACAGGAAGACAATGCAGTGTAAACATGTTAAATCCATCTACTGGTACTGAACGAATGGCAGGAGTGTGAAGGGATGAAGGCAGACAGTCACATGACACGCTGTAAGCCGGGGGGAAATGGCAACGCAAAGGCCAGGCGGCCCGAGCCACTACCAACCGCGTGCTCTCCGTCCGGCCGATGACATAGAAACAGGGCTCGCCCAGCTTGGAGTTGGTCATACAGAGAGACAAGCTGGATAGCTCCACTGGGAGACAGAGAGAGGAAGAGAGAAGGAGAGAGTGAGGGGGTAGAGGGGAAAAGAGGAGAGTGGCCATCCAAAAAGAAACAGCAGTACCGCTTCAAAGGAAGAGTGAGAGAGACCCCCAAAAATGGCAAGGAAAAGAAAAAACCCAAAAAAGGCGGGAGAATGAGAAACTTTTACTGATAAAGAAGAAATCAGCAAGGAATTAGCATTCAGAGAGGCGAGTCCCTCCCAGCGCACAACAAGGCAGCCGGCAGTAAGTAAAAGCTATACGTAATACTCGTTTCTCCCTCCCCCCCCCGGGCCCCCTCCTCACCATAGTCGGGCACGTATCCGTCCCCCTTCTTCAGGACCAGGTGGATGCGGTGCCCCCCCCGCCGGATCTGCTCCACGGCCTGGCTGTGGGTCATGCCCGCCGTGCTGTTGCCGTTGATCTCCACCAGCTGGTCGCTCACCTGCGTGGGGGCAGGACACACATGGCTTCATGCAAACAGCACAGATACATACACATGTTCGAATGGGTCACTGGAATTTTACTGAATGTGGGGGGGGGGGGACTGAAATGCGACAATGTATCCATCCATCCATCTTCTACTGTATATGCGCTTATCCTTTGTAGGGTCACGGGGGGTCTGGAGCCTATCCTGAAAGCTACAGGCTCAAAGCAAGAAATAAGCCAGGACGGGGCATCAACCTATCACAGGGAACACTCACAAAGAGACACACAGACACAAAGAGACACACTGACACAAAGAGACACACTGGCCCAATCCCAAACTATACCCTCGACACTCCGCCTTCATTTCGAGTCACACTCCCGCCGAGTCACCCTCACAACACGCCATATGCACTTAAACTGAAGGAAACTGTCACAGGAAAGATTTGAGACAGACTTGCCCTCGCAGCGCCTTTTTACAGTCTTCTTTACCGGAAAGAGGAAATGCATTACGTAGTGATTTGACGAAATGGATCCATCAAGAAGCTGTATTGTATTTTCTTTAATGACATATCAGTTATTTTAAAAAAGCACAAAGTTTATCTAATGCGAGAAGACGACGGCTACGTCGTCTTATTGCACTGAGCAATTTTAAGTATGTACACGTCATATTGACGATTGTACAATTTCTACCATGCGTGTAAACTTAATTAGTTTACACGCATAAAACATTACGCATTACTTCTGTACCAAATACCAGATCCAGATCAGTAGAGGAAAAAACAGGCAAATATGAAACATAAATTGTTATTGCTGGTGTGATGTTGATCGAGTTTGCGTACGAATGTTTCTTCGCGTGGTTTCTAGTTTGAAAAGTACACAAAATCTCTCGTAATCGGATCACGATAAAATCAATCTGTACTGACCACCTATAAATAACTGCTTTCCTAATTTTTTTTCTGCAGCGATGAATTATAACATGTAACATAGACTTTCTATATGTATTTCCCAGTGCTGTTAGAATCCAATTATTAAATTATCGCGCTGTTCTGTTTCCTGTGCGCTAGGAATTGTGGGATATGGAAGTGGTAGTGGAATCGCGCGAGCCACCATCGTTGCTGACTCGCTAAAGGAGGGCATAATCGACCACTCCCCCTTAGCCCTTACTGCTTTGAGACACACTTCAACATGGCGACGGGTCTCGGGAACGCGCAAACGAAGGCGGAGTGGTGAGGCGGAGTGTGTAGGGACCAGTTTGGGATTGGGCCTATGACACAAAGAGACACACGGACACAAAGAGACACACTGACACAAAGAGACACACTGACACAAAGAGACACACAGACACACACACCACTGTGAAAATGTATGTAGATAAATATTCTGGGAATCCTCCTGCCTTTTTTAACATGTGCCTGAGCTGGACCGATCTCTCCCTTAACTTAACTAAAAGCCGGGATGTGAGGCAGCGCCATGCCCGGTGTCTGAAATACAGTGCAGGTCTCAGGCAGCGTGTGCCGTCAGAATGCCGGCTAAACACAGAGGCTGCTGCTGTCAGACGCAGACCAGCAGTACGGACTGTGCACACAGGCCTCACCTGCATCTTATGGCTGCGGGACGCGGGTCCTCCCTCCATGAGCCCCAGCACATACAGGCCCATGTTGTACTCGCTGCCCCCACGCAGGCTGAACCCAAAGCCTGTGGGACCCCTCTCCAGATCCACACTGTAGTACCTGGAGTCCAGCTGAAGGTAGAACAGGCACCAGGTCAGACAGGGTGGTGGTGCATGTGCTAGGAACGAGATGAATGCATGGTTCCATGTCTCTACACAGCTCTTAATTAGACAGCAAACACATTCACAGGCACACAAACAAACATACACACAGATACAACACATGCTCTAACCTTACCTTAGGCGGTGCTCTCTGGGTTTTTCTTGTCCTATAGTCTGCGTCAAATTCTGTGGGTTCCGGGACATCTGAGAACGACAGTTTGGGATCAGTGACACTTTACATGTTGCTAATCACATACTGAGCTCACCTAACAACATTTGACTAACTGCTGTAGTGTGTGATTATGCCGAGAGATTCAGGCGCTCACACACACAATGTAGGAAGCTAAACTGCTGGGAGAGGCCAAAATGAGCAGGTGAGGAGGCAGGGGAGTGAGCAGACAGGGGAGTGAGGAGGCAGGGGAGTGAGGAGACAGAGGAGTGAGGAGGCAGGGGAGTGAGCAGACAGGGGAGTGAGGAGGCAGGGGAGTGAGGAGACAGAGGAGTGAGGAGGCAGGGGAGTGAGCAGACAGGGGAAGGTACAGGATCCAAGCAGGAGGCCTTACTGTTGCTGGTGCGCGGGATGATGGTGAGGCGCAGTGTGTTGCCAGCGCGCCGCAGGATCTGGGCGAGGTCTCGGTGGGGCAGGCCAACCACTGAGCGGCCGTCCACCGCCTCCAGCTGGTCCCCGGGCCGGATCTGGCCACTGCGGGCCGCGGGGCTGCCTCTCCGCACCGTCACAAATCGGTGAGGCAGCAGAGAGGAGGCTGAGGACAGAGAGAGACAAACTGGATCCCTCAGGTGCTCATCCTGAAGAGGACAGACAGCTCAGGCCCCCAGCTACCACATCCATCCATGAGCACTTACATCTCACACAAATTTATTAAATCAGCAAAATCCATGTGGACATACAAGCAAACCCCCACAGATCCCACAGAGACTGAAATCTGAAAGTTTCTGATCCTAAATCCACCTTCTTAGCCACTTAGCATACTGTGGCCTTTTACCACGTTTTACTGCATCATGAAAATGCCACTGAGGTGGTGAGGGAATGGAGGCTGTTGGTCGGGAGTCGAGCACCTTCCTATCGATTAGAGATGACGGTGGCAGAGGAGGGCAGAGAGTGGCAAGGTCACCCAGGGGACCAGAGTGACCCTCTCCACTCGCCTTCCTGGCACTGGCTGATACACTTGTCCTCAGTGTCACAGGGGGCACTCACACAGACATGTCACAGCATGCCATACTTCACTGGTGCTATAAGTCACACAGGTGGCAAAATCTTGTCATCTATGCGATGAATGATGATATAGCGACTCCAGGTGTTCCTCCAGGTCATTCGTTACAGGATATGGTAAACAATTCAATTCAATTCAATTCAATTCAAAACAGAGCTAAACATGTAAATTTGTATAAAAAATAGTAAGCACATTTAGAATAAATAAATACACATTGATATGACTACCACAAGCTTTACAATACAATTTTCTTATGACCAGTAGGGGGTGTAATTTCACCTCAGTAAAATGACCTTTGTATGACGAGAGTCAGCAAATCATAAAATAACAAAAGGAGAGGATCACATCTTGCCCCAGATGACAGCGACTGGTTTATGCCAAGCCAGAGTTAGGGGGAACCGAAAGGTTCCATCAGCCCACAGGACCCAAAAGGATCCCTCAGCCAAAATGACCCGAAAGGTTCCATCAGCCCACAGGTCCCAAAAGGATCCCTCAGCCAAAACGACCCGAAAGGTTCCATCAGCCCACAGGTCCCAAAAGGATCCCTCAGCCAAAACGACCCGAAAGGTTCCATCAGCCCACAGGTCCCAAAAGGATCCCTCAGCCAAAACGACCCGAAAGGTTCCATCAGCACACAGGACCCAAAAGGATCCCTCAGTCAAAGCGACCCGAAAGGTTCCATCAGCCCACAGGACCAAAAAGGATCCCTCAGCCAAAAGGACCCGAAAGGTTCTATCAACCCACGAGACCCGAAAGGTTTCTTCATGCCATTCTAGAATGAATTATTCCGACTTGGTTTTTGGAAAACCAGGCACAGAACTTGCCAGATGTTTTAGCCAGCGTGGTTATCCCATGTGCATCTGTAAGGCGCGTGCACCCTGAGTACATCCTCTCAGCTTACTCTGTGAGTAGAAACCTGTCCCCTTCCTTTCCTACACAGCAGCCTGCACACGGGTCCCTGCTGCCTGCCTTCTCGTCAGCCTCCCTGCTGCCTGTCAGCTGACAGCTGTCAGTCACTCTGCCCCTCATCCTGCCCGCAATGAGGACAGGGGACCCAGGGCTGAGCACAGTAAGCAGGGAAGCTCCGTAACAAACACACTGACAGGGAAAATCGAATCAGAACTGTAAGCAATATATTCTTTGTGTTCACCAAAGGTCACTATCGGCCACAAAGAGTGCTAACAGGACATGGTCAGCGGCCCCAAGCGGGACGCGCCCGTCTTCACCAGCCTGGCTGAAAGCCCACTGCGCAGGGAGAGTCTGGAGGAAGACTCCGCCGCGGGGATGGCTGCACCTTCATCAGCAGGCCCGTTTGGGGGAGAAGAGACGCTTCCTCTCGAATCAGTGACCACAGCCTGCATAATTAACTACCTGTATTTCCTGGATAATTCTCACCCTTCCAGGGGTTTTTAGTTGCACCTGCGTCCCTCTGTGCCTCCTTAAGCACTTATAATATTAAATATTAAATACGCTTCAAGACAAAAACGATTCAAAATAACCTCCAAAATTTGTTTAAAAAAAAAAACCCTGTGGCTCTAAGCCATTTGCACACAGGCACTTCTGCCCTCAGTTCTCCTCAATCAGAAAAGCATCTTATTTATTTTTTTCCAGCATAATCCACCACTAGCTAACAGAAATGGTTCACAAAGCAGACTTGTTTATTCCACTTCAAATGGCTGTGTTTGATTTTTACTGTACTTTTCACACTGTGTTTTATGACACCTTTACATTAGCATATAGCAAATATAAGTATTTATTCATTACTAATATGGCAGATTATATTTTGTTTGGTGACTGGGTCCATTTTTAATGTGGTAACTATGCCTAAAACCAGCATTCATTAAAAATTACTCCTGGTTAACTATACTCCTGCTCTGCATCCTGGAACCGTGTCCTAAACTTAAGTGTTATTTTGATCTGTTCGGCCCGCTGGAGATAAAGCTCACTCTGTGTGTGTGTGTGTGTGTGTGTGTGTGTGTGTGTGTGTGTGTGTGTGTGTGTGTGTGTCCTGAGATGGAGACTTTCAGCTCCGCTGCTGTTTGTCTGAACACTGGAGCACTAAAAAAACACCAGAATAAAGGTTTTATTTGCACATTCATGCACAACCATTATGGGTGAGACAGAGAGGTTTTTGAATAATTTGTAAAATAAGCTTCTGTCATTAATTCACAAAGAATGACACACAGACTCTTATTCTTTGTTACTCAGAGGGGCTTCTCTGTTGGTGAGGGACAGGGCTTCATGTGACAACATCTCTATGTATGACACTGGCAAAGTGACTTTTCCTTGTAGGAAATTATAACCGTGAATATGCATGTAATTCTGTTAGCATTGTTAGCATGCTTTAGCGCTCTCTGGAATGCACACAGCCACACACATTCACACAGCTGTCCAGGCAAACACTCTACCTGCAGTGCTCTGCTTGCCTTTCCTCCTTGATCCACCTGTCTACCCCCTCCCCTGCCGTGCCTCCCCTCTCACCCCCCCTGCTTTCTCCGTGTCCTTGCCCTCTGCAATCAGCCCCTGATACAGCCCCAAAGTCAATATTAGCACTTCCATTTGATCCCAGTGTTACTGCACTCGCCGTCCAACATGTGACCCACCTGCACAACGAGCCTTTCATTGCGGAATTTGTACGTATCTCCTGTGTAAATGCTGAGTCCTCACTCTCTCTCTCAAGTAGTGTAGGACAGGTTTTTACCCCAGAACGATAGCTCTGAGCTGATGGCTTGCAAGCACTCTTTGCAAGACGGTGACTCCACCGGACTGTGACTCCACTGGACAGGGACTCCCCAGAGTGATATGGGCCTCAGGGGCCGGAAAAACCCCGGAGCCTGTCGAAGATGCGCAGTGATGGTCTGCAGTGACATGTCGAAGATGCACAGTGATGGTCTGCAGTGACATGTCGAAGATGCGCAGTGATGGTCTGCAGTGACATGTCGAAGATGCGCAGTGATGGTCTGCAGTGACGCGGGGGCCTGCAGGGTTTGCTCCCACTAGGAGACACCTGTGGTTGGCGCAGCTGAAAATCTGCTCACTGTGCTGTGAAAATCGCCCGCAAAGGAACATCACGCTTCCCTGCCGCATTAAAATGTCTCCGTGATTCTCTGTGCATAGAATTTGCTTTTGTGTTCACGGAGATGTGTGTATTTGTTCCTGCGTCTGTGCTTTAAGTGGATCCGTTTCTCAGTGTGTCTGTGTGTTTCTCTGTATATGTGTGCCCGGGGGGGGGGGGGGCTCCAGCACTCTGCTCAATACCTGGGCGGAGTGCCCAGGAACGGCAAGCAGGAAAGCCTCTGTGTTGCCGAGAAAAGCCGACACAGTCTCCCGCAGAGCCAATTAAACACACACTATGTTACATAAACCACACAAACAGGGTATTTTTAACGTAGGCTGACTTATGAACGATCTGTTGCTATTATGTCATGAATAGCATCAGTGACGTGGTGAGGATGTCGTGACACTGAGAGAGTGCAGCACACTGTAAGCGGGACACAGAGCACATTGTGCCGCTAAACACCAAAGCGCACGGACTCACCCCCCCCCCCCCTTACGGCCTGTGTGGGGGGGGCGGCGATCACACGCCCTGTCAGATAAGGATCCACAGCTGGATATGAGGGAATGAGCTGGGGGGGGTGGAGAGGCAGCAGCCCTGCCTGCCCCCAGTGCCTGCGTGATGAACAGCAGCGTGTTATTGTTCACAGGAACAAAACGGCAGCACCTGCGTTCCTGCAGTCATTTCCCGTTCTCACTTCCTGAGACAGTCCTGCTCAAAGCCCCACTGGGAAATGTTCTGTATTGTAGTAAAGCTCCAGGACAAACATGCAAAATAAAACAGTAAGGACTCTGAAGCCTGAAAATATATATTTTTTTATCTTTAAACCTATCCATTCATTTTCCATACCGGTTATGCAGTACAGGGCCCAGTGAGCCTACATCCGGAAGCACGCTTAGCAATATGTGAAATAAAGTATTTTTAACTTCACTTGAAAACTCCATATATAAAGATCGCATTCGCTACAGTTGGTTATGCATACATTACATTGTGATCCCCACAATGTGAAAAAGACCTGCTGTATTGACCTTGTAGGGACCATTGTTTCATTCTCCACAAGGGGAAACTCAATTTTATAAAAAATCTGTGACTGCAATCAAAAAAACAGTGTGTGTGTGTGTGTGTGCGCGTGTGTGTGTGTGTATGTGTGCATGCATATGTGTGTGTGTGTGTGTGCACGCATGTGTATGTGTGTGTGTGTGCACGCATGTGTGTATGTGTGCATGCATGTGTGTGTGTGTGTGTGTGTGCGCGCATGTGTATGTGTGTGTGTGTGTGCGTGCATATGTGTGTGTGTGTGTGCGCGCACATGTGTGTATATGTGTATGTGTGCACGCATGTGTGTATGTGTGCGTGCATGTGTGTGTGTGTGTGTGTGTGTGTGTGTGTGTGTGTGCGCGCATGTGTATGTGTGTGTGTGTGCACGCATGTGTGTATGTGTGTGCGCGCACATGTGTGTATATGTGTGTGTATATGTGTGTGTGCGCACATGTGTGTATATGTGTGTGTATATGTGTGTGTGTGTGTCATGTTGGCCCCAGCCGCCCTGGCCGTTGCTCAGGATGACACTCAGGCCTGGTCCTCTGTCCAGGCTGCACTAGGCTATCTGTTTAGCCAGTGCTGTTGCGTAACCTGTCTCTCACCCGCACAGCGTGAGTACACAGCATTTGAGCACTGCCAAGAGCAGCGTCTCCAATTGTATGGAGACACTGCCGGCGCCCCCCGCTGGCCTCGGATGGGACACCACACAATAGGGCCAAAATCCGGAGTAGGCAAAGCACCACAATAAATCTATATAATTTTTGATTCGATTGTTGCCATTTAAAACAGTCTTAACTGCTATTTCTGAAGATCTGGAGAGATTTCATTTCTGATACGGCTGGTGAAATTGAGCGGCACTGTGCCAGCAGCTGAACACCTCCTCACAGCCGTGCTGAGTAATTCTCAGAGAAGCTCGACGCTGTCCTCACCGTTACAGGAGTTTCATGGGGCCTTACAGTATGAATGCGGATGCTCAGATCCTCGGTGTTCATTGCACCTATCAGAGATCTCACTCAGGTATCCCACCCCTCGCTCATCTCACTCTTTACACACCTCTTCCCCATAAAACTTTCCTGACACACAGTGTTTACATTCACCAGGACCCCCCCCTCACCCCTGTGTTTTCGCATGTTTTCTTTCTGGGGGCAAATACTTCATTGCTACATCACTCAGGTAACACCCTTAGTCTGGACCCCATAAAAACTGGCTATTCCTGTACCCAGCTACGGAGGAGGCTGGTTTGACGAGTCCCAGAGGCAATAGCATCCCATGATACAAAGTAGGCATCAAAAAAGAGCAGCACTGAAGGAATTCGCCAGTCTGATTTCTGTAAACTGCACTGGCACACAGCACTGGCATACAGGCTGGTACCTTCTGACCTCAGACACAAAAACGAGTATCACAGCTAGTGTCTGCAAGGGGCACAAGCACATCCTACCATCACAACAGCGCCGCCCTACAGTCTGCACATGGCGAAAGCACATCTACTCCACCTCCTTGTCATGGTAACTTGGCACTAGGATTGCACTGAGCGGTCCACACACTTGGTGTTTACACAGCCACCTTTCCTCAGCTGGACATGGCCAGACCTAAAAGGGGTATAAAGGGGGAACAGGAGCGGACAACCTACAGCGAAGGAGTTCTGCTGAGGGCTGTATATGAGCAGCACGCGGAGCTGCAGGATTACCCACCGAAGGGGAAAAGATCCCCATCCTGCAGCTGGCAGCTGCTAATACCGTCACAGACATCGAGGGCTGGAGGGGGGGGGGAGAGATCTGCCCTGCAGCCGCGGAGTGGAACAACAGGACACAAGCAACTCAGAAATAATGACAGGCTGCACTGACACATCGATATCGTTACCCAAGCTTCCCTTAGACTCTCCGGCTCTCATTTCTGCAAGAGAAACTGTGG
Organism: Paramormyrops kingsleyae; assembly: GCF_048594095.1. NCBI lineage: Eukaryota > Metazoa > Chordata > Actinopteri > Osteoglossiformes > Mormyridae > Paramormyrops > Paramormyrops kingsleyae. The sequence goes on from NC_132802.1 coordinate 36,822,222, forward strand.
CGTCTCCATTCATCACCGGGAGAAACTCATGGCCGCCAGATTTTTCAACTTTATTATCACTGATTACGAAATTTCATTAAAATACATATTTCCCTCCCCCCCGGCACATCTGCTGCCATTTACTAACAACTACAAAATGCTGATTCTTCAGGAATCAAGTTGTGTATGAAGGGAGGGTGTTGCTGTATCAAACACCAGCAAAAAGACGGCCAGGGATTATATTAAGGTAAGAGTGAAATCCAGTCTGAGTGTCCTAGCAGTGAGGCTCTATCCGGTCACAAAGAAAATTTTTTGCTAATGCCACCGTGTCCCATGCTGAGATCTCGAAGAATTTTAATACCACGGCAAAAGCAGCGTTATTAGATAGGGCTCTAACACACTAAGTAGCGCTTTATGAGATTTTGTGCATTGTGGGTCTATTACTTTCAGCCACTCTTCACATTTCTATTAAAATGCAAACTCACTGAACTTTCTAGCTGCCATGGCAACACTGAAAGGAAACAGCTTACAGATTAGCATTATGTCCTGAAGTTGAAAGGATGCAATAAACGATGCAATAAACGATTTACTTACCGCTGTTTTGCAAAAATTTCTTGCTGCATGCAAATAGTATTGAAGTCATTTAATAACATTGTTTGAATATGGTTATGCTAAAGTTTATCAAATGCTGAACACAAATGCTGAATATGCCGAATACTTTTACGTAAAGTTAAAATATGGCAGAATAATGGTTCTTATGAGAATGTTGTTTTTCTGTTTCAGTATAAGCAGAGGTTAACAGGTCATTTAGGAAGCTTTAAATATTACTAAAAGCTGGGCCAAATTAATTTTTCTTTGTATTATATGGTCCTGTAAGGCTCCTGAAAGTTTAGTGATGAACAAAGAGGCACAAGCACAAGCTCTACACGCTCACATACAGTATTCCTGGTTGGCCAGTCGTTGCACGGATGGAGTTGCCCTGACATAACAAACGGGACAGGATGCAAGCTGAAGCAGCAAGACGTGCAGGTGCAGACGCACATGGACGCACGCAACAATGCATCCAGCGGCAACCTGCTGTGCAGGAGTGCATCATCAAACACCAGACTGTAAGCCGCTCCCTGAAATATCATAAACAAGAGCGGAAAACTTTCATGCTCTCTTCCTGCTACATTACGAATAACCCTCTACTGTGCACGCTGTCTAATCAAGCAAATTAAAGCAAGAAAAAGCATGACAATGGTCAATCAATATGTAATGAAATATGAAATGAGTGTGCCCAAAGCACAGATCCACGGGGATTAAATCCTCAGAGGGTTGCGCAACAAAGTTACACAATGTGTACAAGGACCGTGTTACACGTGATCCAAGTGCAATGAGTGAGAACAGGGAGCTTCATTACAGGCATTTTCTGTGACTTGACAGTACCCAAAACACAACGACGACAGCCCTGCCAAAGACAAGGCACTGGAGTGAAAATTCTGCAAGAGAGAAATATATTCTGGGGCAAAATATTAGCAGATGAGTTCCTGTCAAGTTTTCACAAGTCGCTAGTTCAAACAGTTAACTTGAGCTCATCTGAATGAAGAATAACTGGAATAACAGCTTTCAGTTCCCTTGCTTAAGGCAGAGTCCAAAAAATACCATAAACAAGCATCTGATGCTCAGGTCATCTAGGAGCCTTTATGCAGTGTAATTACTGAAAGAAAGATGGATCATATTGCTATTAATAAGCCATGGATACCCACACATGAGTACACATACAGACACAAACACATTAACCCACTCAGGAGCGCAGGAAGGGCATGCAAACATCTTACTACTGGAACGTTCACATTCCTCAGTCATAAACACAGACAAACCAGCAAAACAAAGACGACAAATAGCAGCAAAATAATTACGTTTGGAGTCCTTCACAGTCTTCAGTGCGGACTGCAGTCGCTCCAACATCGTTCTTTGCTCGTGAGCGTTTGTAAGGGTATCAAAATGGAAATCAAACAAAAAAAACATAAGCCTGCGTGCAGCACCTCGAACAGAAGTGTATGAGAACAACCTGATAAGGTAAAACAGAAAGAGGAGGATGGGAAAAGCCGGTTGTTCTGCTTCTGCTGAGCGCAAGTGTCCCTGCTGTGATCTGTAATGTGTGCGGAGCGGCAGAGAGCGAGCGAGCCAGACTGACGATTAACCACTGAACGGGATCTCTTTGCTGCAGAGAGACGGCGGGGCAGGGTGGGGGTGGGGTGGGGTGGGGTGGGGGGTGTGCGCTCAGAAGTTGGCGGAGGGAGGAAGAGAGAGGAAAGGATGGAAAGGAAGAGCTGAAGGGAGGAGCAGACGCAACAGAGACAGAATATCAGGCAGACATTTACCCTAAAGGGTCAAGGAGAGAGAGGCGGAGATGGGCTGAGAGATTAATCAGCAAGAACAGATTGCTAATGAGGAATGCTGCCCGTCTGGTCTAGCACTCATCAAGTCGGTATTTGTCAGAAGGATGTCAGAAATTCCAGTTTTGGAAAAACAAGTCAATCACCGTCATTATCGTAAGGAAGGACTGATATAGTGGAACAGACGATGCTGTAAAACTGAACTAGGACTGGAACTGAGCTTTCAGGATGTTGATGCCGAATGATAAGTAATAAAGCTGAAATATTATGAAGACTCTCCTTTTCAATAGTTGAAACCTGACTCATCAGCAGGAAATTGAGGCACAATTCAAAGTGTGCATGAATTAATAAGCCCTTCTCATGCGCAACGAAACGCAATGACACACAAAGACACTCATGCACATTGACACGTGCACAACGACACACAAAGACGCACATGAGGACAGTGAAACGTGTCAATCAGGTCATCCGAAGGGCACGACAATGGTGAAAAGCCAGTACTCTTGGTGCGCAGGCAGCAACAGAATCAGGCTACACTCATTATTGATCATTACCAAAGACTGACACAGACACAGCGATATGCACCCAGCACAGCCCAGAAATATCTCTGGGTCCTTTTTCAAATGACACAGAGTCTAGAACAAATTCTGAAAGTGATTTTGTAAACAAGGACGAAATTGGGAAGCCAATTGTTGGGGTGCGATTGCACCGGCTTTGCAAGTGTGGAGCTCACGGGCTCCCCCGTCTTCACGTGGGTGTGATGCCGACTCATCGTGATTCTGGTAGAACAGGGCATGGAGGATAGAGAACCGGGCTGGGCGAGGCAGTGATGACTCCCAACTGGTGGTCAATTATTACTGCCTGCTGAAGACATTTGAGCTGACTATCCTTCTATGAGGCTTTACAGAGCACTGCCGCACCAAGGCGGGCAGTAAGAACTGCATTCTGACTGACTGCTTCCCGCATTTTCCACTAAACCAGCCACAAACTGATAGCTGCCAGACCCGAACGCCTACCTGGCTCAACCTATGAGGCGCTGTAGACCAACGCCCTGTCTGTGAATGAACGTGGTCCTCTGGTCTCATCGCCTCTGGGTCTGTCTCTGGCGGGATTCTCACTGTAGTCCAAAAGCATGCAGCTGGGGGAGCCCTGTCTTCACCTCATGTGAGAGTGCACCCTGGGATCCCACCCACAGTGCCCCCTGGAACCAGCACCAGAATTACTGCTACCAAGTGCTGGATAAGGGATCTTATAGAAGATGGATGGCATAAATATGGATTGAATCCTTCCCAATTTTCAGATTATACTGAAATGTGGTCAGGGTTAGATTTGTATGTGAAATCATTTCCAGCCCATGGGCTACTTAGACTGACATCAAAAGAAGGCCTTTCTGACGGCGCAGTCATTGACGTGCCTTTAGAAGGTAATTTGGCAACAGGTCCCATGAACTTGTGGGGGAAAATTTACTCAGCATGAAGACACTGCAAAGACTGCAAAGCAGACCACCCTCAGCATCTATGACGCCGAGTGTCCAGTACCGTTAAGAATGAATACAACAAGATCCCCTCGGTAAGACCCTGCCTCGTCATTGCCGTGGATGCAAGAGTTTTCAGCATGCACTGTTCATTGACGCCAGACATGATCTAAGGAGATCCTGAACTCTGAAGGCATACACTTGTGGCAGCAGCCCAAATAGCTCTGCAGTCCCAGTAAAAGCTTCTGATCTCGCCATAATGATGCATGGGGCTTCTTCTAGCCATGGTGTAGGTCCACTCAGTCCATTAGCAGGCAAGCTCCATCCAGAGAGCTGACTCATACTCATGACCTACTGCTGCTCATTCTCCTGGTCTACTGCCGACCAGAAGGTGTGAACTGTGAGAGATCCTTAGAGCAGGACAGATGTAGTTTGAGGGAAAAAGGCTGTACTCTCAGCGGAAATCAGCAGCTAATGACCTAATACATCATTCCAGGAAAATAATGATTAATAGACCACTACTGGACATATGTGTATAAAAATGGGAAAGTAAGAAAGCTTGGTCTGAAAAAGCAAGGCTGAAGTGTCATAAACCTAAGGAACCGGGTCTGGTTTCACTTGCCATCTCCAGAGAACAGAATACAAGAAATAATATGGTATGTTAAGTTTCATGTGTCCCGTAGGATGTAAAAATCCATTGAATACTCAAAAAAAACTACCCAACATATAACATGACTTTCTTCAATTACGGAATCAAATCAATGAAACTTCCACTATTCCTGCCACATGCGTTGACCTCTAGAGGAGAGTCTTCTCTGAAGTCCATCCTCACGCACGTGGGCTTCTTCACTGTGATCACGGCCTTGCAGCTCCTGCTCGCGCCCCCCCCCGGCCACTGCTGGGTTTCATCTATCCCTGTCCTTCTCCTTCAGAAGTTGAAAGCTTGTAAAAGTAGGCCAGGCTCCCGTCCCCTATTCGCCTGGCATTTGGTGGGACCCGCTTGGTGCTGCTTCCAAATTGGCTCATGTCCGCCCTGTCCTCTACCTGCTACAGAGAGAGCTAACCGAGTATAATAAAGTTTTCATGAACTGTGTAGCTTTCCTTACGACACTCTAAAAACTTTGATGTTAAACCCAGCCAACATACTTCACTGAATTCTCCCTCACTGGGTACAAGGCCTTTCTCCAGACAAAATATGCAGTTTTAATTCCTTATTGATATAAAACACAAACATATATTCATTTCTGCCTTATTTGCAGAAGTGCAGGTCGCAGGGCAGAAGATACACTGGCTGACATTCCAATCCATTACAGGGCACAAACTCACACATATTACGGGAAAATTAGAGAGTCCAATTTGCGTAAATGCAGACCTTTGAATTTGAGCTTCCATCCCTGCGGAGTCAGGTTAATAGTGCTATCTACTCATGCACCATGTTATGCACATCCCCACTTATCAACACAATCAACAAAGGCACGTTAATCTGTCATTGTCAATGATGCAATCACCCTAAGTGTCATTTAAGAAACCTATACCCCCAGCAGCCACATTATACAGTATTTACCAAGAAGGTGGGACTTCGTCATTGTGGACTATACTAATAGAGCTCTTTAATGAACACTTCCGCATTCTGTGTCATATTACTTTAATGTGAACTTTTCTATCCTCAGTATTAATTTCAGGCGGGTGTTTCTGATGCAGCACTGAAATACCAGCATTCTGCAATAACAAACCAGTCTGAATGGGATGAGAGCCTCGGCGTGGCAGCGAGGAACTGGGGCACAGTAAATGCACACAAACATCTCGAAAAAATATTTAATTCATGAATCAGACCTGAGCGGGACATATCAGAGTCTGAGGGGAGCCTCAGGCTCTTCGCTTGCGTGCCGGAGACCAAACCTTCACTGCTACCAAACACACCTCCCAAAATTAATTAAATTAAACAGAACAAAATCTCAGCTGTATTCCACACACTGGCATCTGTACCTCAATGTACACTGTTTAGGGAAAGGAGGGAGGTGGATGTGTCTGGAAGGGGTGAAGTCGGGTTAGAAGCACATTCTTTCGCTTATCTTAGCACCGTTGCCTATGATCGGGGTCTGCATTCTCACAGGGTCGGCCCGGCCCCTCCCCAATGCCCTTTCTGCTTGCTTGTCTGTTTCCCCTGAAGCCCAAACAGTGGATTTTTGTTTCAGTGCATCCCCCACACCCAACCCACCCCATTGAAGTTACCACCCCTGCCCAGCAGTGTCCCCGTTCCACCCCTCCGTGCCCCCCGGGGAGAGCCTTACAGTGTGTGTCTGTGTCACTCTGCTCTCTCGAGCAGCATCAGGACAGCAGACTCACCGTTGCCGTTCAGATGCCTGTCATGGGAGGCGATGACAAACCCAAAGCCTTCTCCAGAGCTCCTCCGCAACTCCACCTCCACGGCGATCCTCCCCTCCTCGGGGCCCCTGGCCCCTGAGGCCCCCTTCGTGGCCTGAGCCCCGCCCTCCTCCACACGCAGCCAATCCTTCGGCTCCAGGGTCAGTGTCACGGGTACAGAGTCCAAAAAACTGGTGCTCTGCACCAGAGAGGGGACGTCCGGGGAGGGGGAGGGAGGCGTGAGAGTGGTCTGGGGCACCGGCACGGTGTCAGGAGGAGGAGAGGGGCTGAGCGGGGTGACCGCCAGAGGGGCAGGAGGAATCTTCCTGGAGGAATTAGGCGATAGAGGAGAACGCACTGACCCTGAAAGACAGAGATGGATAAATTACGTCGATGTTAAAATATTGCACAGAATTGGGTTCACCTGCAACACAAGAACATATCACATGTCGCATGGCTTCCGGGTGCGGCTGCCACGCTTAGGCTGCTCGTCTCTGTGGTATAAACCGCTCACAGAACCATTCCCATCTGGAGGAGGTACAGGGGAGGCTAAGGTAGATAAGGATATGAGGGCACAGATGATAAGAATGTTGAGTATGTGCTGGTATGCAGGGCTAGACTCATACAGCGGGGAGCTGGAGATAAAGTCAGTGTACAGAGCTGGAGAAAACGCCCAAAACAACGGCACTGCAGTGTGCAGTACTGACCTCCTCTGTAAACCAGCAAAATCACTTCCCCCTGTTTTGTGTGCTCCTGTAAGACTCTCTGTACCTGCAAAACATGAATACTTAAAATGAATTCAAAAGTATAAGGAAAAAAAGACAATATCAGCCATCAAAGATGCTGTTGTAGCTAACAAAATCGCAGGGTAACCACATTAACCTGGATTCTTGGATCCAACACGATTTGTTCTCCAGGGGCAGTAGAACACAGCGACGGGAGGTGTCAAAGCCCACAATTTACTACCCATCACACCCTGCTCCACTACATTGGGAAAAGGTAACCAATTAGGGTCATATTACTCAGTGATTGACAGGGCATCAGCCCGCCCGCCTCCACTGCCATCCCCCACCATCCATCTCAGATCATTCATATAAAATGAAGTGGCTGGGGCAATGTAGCAGAGCAGGGCATGGAGTAATATGTGAAAGCGTGTGATTCATTCCCTGGTCACCATTTGTAATATTATATAACATTACTAATCACCAGAAGGGCCAGATAGGTAGATTATCGTTTAAGCCCATTGCCATTACATGTAACCCTAACAGCACCTCACTTGAATTTATAGGCTGTGAAGCTGAAATTAAACCTGGATCTGCTTGACTGTAATGGCAACATTCCCTGACAAAGTCCTTTGAGTGACTGCACCTGTTTATGTCCATATTTGGAAAAAAACAATAATAACCAACCAAAAATAAGCCCGAAGCGAGAAGATCGGTCACATCATCTGTGAATTAGCATCCTTATTGGCTGAGGACACAGGCAGAGAAGCCTCGCCCCCCACCCCCCCCCCGCGAGCCGGGCACCTGAGCGAAGCTGAGGCTCTGCACGTCGGCGCCGTTGATCTTGATGATGGCGTCCCCTGCCTGCAGCGAGGGGCACTGCCGCCGGTCCCAGACCCTCTTCACCACGGCCAGCCGGCCCCCCTGGCCCCCCGCCGTCACGCTGAAGCCCATGCCCCCGACCTCACTCTTCCCCACAGCCACTGGAACCAGCTCGCCACTGCCCCCCGTTGCCCCCGGCGACGGCAGGGTACTGGGGCTGCTCCCGCTCCCTGGGCTGGGGTCTGGGCAGCCGTTGAAGACGCAGGGCTGGACGCTGGCCGGGGACGGTAGCGGGAGGGAGCTGAGGGAGAGCAGGGGTCTATGCAGGAGCCCCCCAGGGCCGGGGCCCATCTCAGGCTGTGGGAGCGGAAGTCTGGAAATGGGCAGCGTGACCGTGGAGAGGTCGCTCTCTGAGGACTTGGGGGTGTGGGTGTTCAGGGAAGGCAGCCCCGGCAGAGAGTTGTGCTCATGACTGCGGATCAGGGATGATCTATGAGGCGAGAGAGGGGCATCATGGGAAAAAAAATCAGCCACATAAACACACCAGTTCCACCTCAATAAATGGCATATTGTACCTTAGACCAGTACAATAATTATCAAGTGCCTCACTTTAAAATCCACCGAAGCTGATATACGTCGAGCATTTCTAAATAAAACAGCCCTAAGCGCTCACTCTGCCAAAGCCATATCCAGCTTTGAATTCAACATTATGCTCCAAAGTAAAATTCTAGAAAACCACTGGCTGCAAATACCGACGACAAACATGCAGTACTGTACTTAGGCAAAGTAATGTTTTAAAATCTTTCCTACACACCTACTACAAACACATGAACCCCAACGTCACACTACACTACATGATTACAGCAAGACTCTTACTTTTACTCTCTCTGATTCTCACTGTCGCGTATTTTGCAGTCACTGCTGTACATCCCATCTTGGGACAAGTTTCAGTGCTAAAAATATGACTTAAAGACGGGGTCCCAGGAAGTAAAGTGTGTTGCTGAACTTTTTACCCATCATAATTTTATTTATTTGTGGAGCTGAGTGTCAGCTTTCATATGCGTCCAGAGACAGACTGTACCATTAGGCAGGGTAGGCCCCCCAAAAACTAGGGTCCCCATGACGACAGAAGTTCCAGAACTTACATTTAGGGACACAATATAATATTATTATTTAAGTTAGAGCAACGTCTGTTATTTTAATTTTTATCGATAGTTTTTAAGATAGACAAAGTTGCCTATAATGGACTATTCCTATTTTGAGACCCAGCCTTCTTTTCACACTGGAGTCTCATGGTTGCTTCACTGGCACAAAGTAACCTAACAGAAGAAACGGCACAAAGATAAAACACTACATATTACATCAGGGCTATTCAATTCAGGCCCTCGAGTCCAAATCCAGGCCTTGTTTTCAGTTCTCCCAGGTAGTTAGTTCAATAATTACTGATTCTGATTGGTCAGAGGCTTCACACCTGGCTCACAGGTGAAGGAAGGCTGGAAAATCAGCAGGACCCGGCCTTTGAGGACCGTGAGTTGAATTGCCCTGTATTACATATATCCCATGTGTTTGATACTGTCTTGTTACAGTGGTAGACAAACTGTGAACAGACATGGCAACTAGCCTTAGCAAAGGAGGAAATTTCTTAAATTTGCCATATTAATCTGCTGGTATGATCCCGCCCTCATCCTGATTGGTAAATTCTACCTCCTACTTTCATTAGCATATTATTGATCTCATCCTTTTAAATTCCTTCTCATTTCTCTATCGAGTCTAAAAAAATACCTCAAATGGCCCCCCCTTGGGGGGGGGGTCCACCCATGTCAGTCTAAGGTCCCCAGAGAAGTCCACCCTTGAATGTGTCTCATGTGGGTCTCATGGAGAGCAAAGATGATTTGATCCAACCATCCCTCTCCTGTCTATCTTTACAGGCTTATTTTGATTGAATTAGATCTTCTTCCCTCAAATGTGGCTCTTGGTTCTGCTTGTCAGACCAGCAGGATGGTTCTGCTGAAGATCACTGACCGTTCTGAGGGTTACAGCATCAGCCCCTGTCCTGTTTTTAGCTAGGACTGCGAGGCGATGGCTGCTTCTGATAATTGTTTTAGGTATAACAGTGCGAGCAAGAGGCCATTTTAAAAATGGAGTCACATTCCCATGCTGCATCACTCAAAGTCAAATCCCGTTTTCATCACCTTCAGAAAATACCAGCTGCCCTGTTGCTTTTAAGCCGCTCCGCTGAATCGGCAGTGTCCCCGCTTCGGGACATTTCGACCCAGTTAGCCGGGGACCCTGTGCACTTGGTGTTTCAGCGCCGTTAACCTTGATCGGGTGATGGCTCCGATTACCAAGTAGCAGCTTGGAGTAAAAACGGTGCCCCTGCACTTCCTGCTGGAATCAGTAATGTTGAGCAGCTTGCTGGACAAAAAGTCGAATCACTGGAACATTTATAAAAATGTTTTTGTGAACCAAACACACGAGCATCCTTTTTACGTCCTTCTCTTTTCAGAGAAGCGATCAGAATATCAGTTTTGAAGGGATTATAAGCAAATTAAGGATTCTCTCTCCTCTGTATGAAGCATTTCAGCAGCAGGCATCTATATTTATTTCATCCCTCCCCAACAGTGTTCAGAGATAAACCCCCGTCTCTAAGCTGCGTTTTAGAGGCAGGGCCTATGATCTGCCAGTGTGGGCCAAATGCAGAGCGTGCACCACATTACCTGTGTGTGCTGATGGCCGCCGTTCCTTCTCCATCGCTCTGACTGCTGGCCATTCGCTCCGGTGGCGGGGGTGGGGGGGCTCCCATGAGCCTGCCGGGCGCCGGGGGACCCGAGAGGTGGCCGTTAGCGTTAGGGTACGAGGGAGGGGCCGGTGGAAAGAAGTTAGTTGCGTTCCCATTGGCATCCAGCCCCGTCACTGACATGCCCTGATGCATGCTGGGAAAACTCCCATCCAGGTGCGTCCTGTTCCTGTTCAGGTTAAAATGTGGCGGCTGTTGCGGAGTCTGCTGTTGCTGCACAGCGTCGTGGCATGGCTGCGGCTTCGGGGGAGCCGGGCCGGTGGACTCGCACGCATCTGGGGCTGTCTGCGGCTGCTTGGGACAGCCGTCCGGGTTGTACAGCATGGGGTATCCCCGCCGCAGCACCACGTCCACGCTGCCGCCCACTGGCACCGACTTCAGCATCTCCACCACCTCTTTGTGGGACATGCCCAAAACGCAGGTGTCGTTGATATACACCAAGATGTCCGCTGGTAGCCCGAGAGGAGAAACAGTGAAACAAGAGGGATGCCAGTTACTCCACTCTGCACCAGTCACACCAATCAGTCTTACGGGCAACTTATGGCCGATTTCAAGAGAGAATCAAGTCCCTTCAAAGAAAGTAATCGAGGGAAAACAATGGAAAATAATCTCCATAAATGTACAAATTAGAGACCACAGGCATAAATAATATATGGCAGCCCCTGGGTGCTCCAGTTACCAAAGCCTTCATTCTGCATCCTAAAGGTTAACACAGAATGATGGAGCAGTTGTGACTATTTTCTGTTTCATAGGTACATGAACATTTCTGCTCTTAGTCACGGCTGGAATGTGTGTGTGTGTGTGGGGGGGGGGGGGCACCAAATGTCCCTACAATGTGATAAAAAGCTGTTATGTCGATATTGTGGGGACCATTTTTTCGGCCTAAAGGTTAAGGTCGGCCTGGGTTAACGTTGTCATTGTGGGGATTAGGGTTTTTCCCAAAGAAATCAACGGATGGTCCCCACAAAGATATGAATACAAACATATGTCTGCATGTGTGTGTGTGTGTGTGTGTGTGTGTGTGTGTGTGCTCAGCTGCTGGCGCGGTGACAGCGTGTCTCACTGACAGCCAGATTACAGGCCACACTGCCATCCGGATTAAGGGGAGGTGGAGACACTGCCTGTGCAGCCTGGGCTCACACACCATCTCCATACACACCGACAGCCAGATTACAGGCCACACTGCCATCCAGATTAAGGGGAGGTCGAGACACTGCCTGTGCAGCCTGGGCTCACACACCATCTCCATACACACCGACAGCCAGATTACAGGCCACACTGCCATCCGGATTAAGGGGAGGTGGAGACACTGCCTGTGCAGCCTGGGCTCACACACCATCTCCATACACACCGACAGCAGGTGGCTCCGTGTTTATTAGACAGCGAGGAAAAAAGTGAAAATGCTCCTTGTTCCGTCTCATGCAATGTCTGTCACTCCGTATTACAGCTCTGAACCTCGTCAATAGTCTTTCATTCTAGAAACGTTTACGAAACGTTTAAAAATTAAAAAACGTAAACATTCCAAATGTCCAGTTCTCCTGATGTTCCCAGAACAAAACAATAATTTTCAACAATAACTATGTTAAAAATATGTTTAGCTTATAACATTATCGCGCAGAAATTGACAGAACCTTTGTTGAAACGTGGAAATAAAGTTCCATTAACGTTACAGTAAGAACGTTCTTACGTTCTAACTTTGAGAGGACCTTCAGATAACGTTGGCTCCGGTTTCTGGGAACGTTCCCTATTAGCTGGGAAGACCACAGACTTTTCAATTGCATTTCTAATGTCCCGCCGTGTCAACGGTACTTTGTTTTCATGTTAATAATACGAGCGAATGAAGAGCGTAGCGGACAGGAAAGGATGAATTTGCCGTCACCGAGTTAATCACTGTGAAAAGCCCCTGGTACCTGTGTTGAGTGCAGGGGGGCCACCCGGGGTGACGCTGTACACCTGCAGGAACTCCCGGGAACGGCTCCCGCCAACGATGTTGAAGCCAAAGCCCCGAGGACCCTTGGACAGGCGCGTGTGGACGGAGTAGCCCTTCAACTGGCTGGGCTGGTCAGTGAAGGGAGGCACTGCAATACACAACAGTACGTAGTCACACTGGGAGGTCACTCACTGCAGGATAACTCAGACACTTCGCCGGACTGGGGCCTGCACATTGATCAAGAGAAAATGTGAATATCCTAACCGAGAGAGGCTGGTGGCGCCGAGCCCCAGAAAGGATGATGTAAATAAACAGATCTCTAGTGCCCTCTGGTGTCGTGCACAACACACTGCGCATTTCAGCTCCACCAGCAAGCAGACCACAACCCTTTAAAAAGTTTTTCATTAATTCAAAAAATTGGTGAACCAAATAACAGCAAAACGTATCACTTAAGTGACGGTAGGGACTGTCTCCATCTGGCTAACGTACCCATCTCATCATCTCTAATTACTATGAAATTTTTACAGTGATACAGCTCAATGTGCTTTCAAGGTTTAAAAGGGGGGCTTTGCAGTCACAAAGTTCTACTCATTTTATTATTACCATTATTGCTAGAATGGTGTGGACCATGAGATTTAGTATTTACATTTATTTTACATTTGCTAAGATAAATCAGTTCAGTGAATAAGAGACTGGGAGGGAGAAAGAGAGATGGATCAGAACAGAGTTAATGAGGCGTGGGGGCAGTTTTATATCTGAACGAGCACATCGGGGGGGGGGGGGTGGGGGTGGGAGATAAATATATACACAAGCACAGAGAGGGTTCAGGGCTCATGCGGGGGCGCGGCAGGAGACGACGACTCACACTCTGTCTTGCTGAGAACCTCTCGACTCTGGGCTCGAGGATCCAGCCAGCTGGTTGTCCTGGACTTGTGACTGAAAGCATCAGCGACAAACTTCGTGACAATCGCTATGGGATCGGGGAAGCATGACGTAACACTATGCGGCCCAAAGCCTAGACGCTAGTTATCTCCAATTCATTGTCCCCTTATACTCCGCTACATGTAGAGCCACGGTCCTTCCCGCCACAGACCGGAAATGTGACCCACATCCCACTCACTCGATGTAATATGGCTCCCCTGAATCACTGTAGGCCATCTCCCAATTCTCCGGGAGCCCTCCGGGCCTGCCCACGGCGCCCCCGCCGTTCTCCAGGGCACTGCCGTCACCCCCATTGGAGTCTCGGGATTGGCTGGGCGAGGAGGCCTGGGGAGGGGCACTGCTGGCACACGCTGAGCCCCCTGAGGGCAACAAAAAAAGGCAGAACATGCAAAACGCCCTTTGGTACAGGTCAACCTACTTCCCCGTCTCCAATTTCCCTGCTCCCTCTAAAGCACACATCAAATCCAAAACCCACGTCTATGCACCCTAATCCACTTCTTCACCCCTTCATTCTATCCTCATTTTATAGTTTTTTTTCCCTCTATATGGGCGATGACTTGGAGTCTTTTTCAGGATCTGTTTGCTTATTAATGAGTCCTGGGTGATCTGCACTGATTGGTTCAAAATCTGACCAATCCCTGTATTCCATACGGAAGCCTCCATCACCCTGTGCACCTGAGAGGCCAGAGTCCTCCTCGCTATTCTCTCCTTCCTCGGCCGCCTTCTCCAGGTTGCTTAGGGACTTGCTCCGGGTGCGGAAGTTCCTGAGCAGGTTGCGGTGCTCCTGATAGGTAATGGGGGGGCTTTCTGGGCCGATGTGGACCGGCCGGGGGGTCCCATAGTAGTTTCCTGTGAAGACAACAGAATGAAGTCAGTGAACGAAAACCAGAAGAGTCAACCAGAAAACTTAAATGCAAATGGAAATCCATTCATCTTTCATAACCACTAATACAATGCTGGGTGACAGTTAACCTGGAGCCTATCCTAGGAAACACAGAGGATAATGTGAGAGGCACCATGGACAGGGTGACAGTCCATCACAAAGCAATATTTCTGGTAAAAAAAAAAAAAAAAAAGTGATTCTACTGTGGGAACCTTCACAGAAAGGGGATAAGACTGAAAATGAGATTTCAAACATCACACAAGAAAAATGTATAACAAGTATGACAAGAGATAAAAATGACCTTTAATGATACTTACAATTATAAATCACAATGGTAACAGTTTTTCTTGGTGGGGCACAAATGTAGTATTATGCTATTACTTATGTATTAATTAGCCACAAACTAAGTCTTAGTTTCATTCTGATCAAATGTTAATATGTCATTGATTTGTGACACATGTTTTATCTCAAGCAGTTACTATATTTGTCACTATATCTGTTAATTCTGTAAACCCTTTGAACTGCTGAAGGAATAACACAAGTGAAATACTGATCTCATATTTGTTCATCATTAATGAATCATGATGCAGGTTTTATCTCAAGTAGCGACTATATTTGTTCATGATTTGTACTTCAGTAGTAACTGAATTATTTGCCCCATCAAGTACAGTGTTACCATCACAACTATACATTTTATCAGTATCAAGCTGGTTTTAACCCCTTACAACTGGGGTTCCCCTGAAGGTTTGTACCTGGGAACCCAAAAGGGAGATCTTTTATCTGCCTGGAATCCAAACCCAAAATACATCACGAAAAACCATTAAATGTTAACAATATAAAAAGATTAAAAAAAAAAAAAACACAAAGACCCAAAAGTTGAGGTATACAAACAATATTCTTCAATTAAATATTTTCTTTTAAAAAACTGGTTTTAATTTTATAATTTGTATTGCTGTTGATGACAATTAATGCATCCCTCTACAAACCATTCCTTCATCTTTTGAAAAACAAAACTGACACAATGGAACCCCTGACATATTGAAAATGCAGATTCATTTTTCATTCAAGAAAAATCATAGACAACATTGAAAAATCATAAGATCCTGCATGTTTCCTCCTCCCCCACCCCACCCTTACAAAAGGTTGAATTCTAATTGTATTTATAAGTGCTACTAACATTAGCCAAAAAAATTGCTGATGTCCAACAAATTTGCATTGCTATGACTTGTCATTTTTTTATTCAGAGAGCTTCATTTCTGCAGTTTTCAGATGTGTTAAAAAATCAACGACCGATGGGATGTCAGTTTCTACGTATGTGATCAGTTTTTTTTTAAAAGGAAGAAAACCAGTCATTTGGTTTACATTTGGTTCTTTTACTTTTCGACCCGACTTTGATTTGACACGAGGTTGGTATTGCAGATCCTGATATTCAGTGCAGGTCCAACCCTGACAATAAGTGATAATGAACCCGGGGGGTTTGCTTCCTCTTTCTCCTCACTCATGGGTGGCCCTGCCCAATAGTAGTTCAAATATATATAATAAATATGCTTAACTTCCATCCATGCATTTCCATTAACCGCTCGTCCTATTCAGGGTTGCGGGGTCCAGGAGCCAATGGGCACACAGGGAACAACCCAGGATGGGGCACCAACCAATCGCAGGGCACAGTCACACGGCAGTCAGTCACACACCAGTCACTCACATATGCACACCTACAGGCAATTTGGTAACTTCAATTAACCTCAGCATGTTTTTGGACTGGAATGGGAAGAACATGCAAAGTCCACACATGGAAACCCAGGCAGAGACTAACCCTGGTCCCATAGGTGTGACTTACAATGTAAAATAAAGTTATATTTTGACGTTAGAATTGATATTCAAAATCAAAACATTCAGGTCAAAAGCCTACCGTATTTCTGTTATTTATGTTAGTCATTAATTTAAGGTTTTGTAATATGCCTCCTGGATTACATTAGATTGTGGCTACTTACTAACATTTTTGTTTTGCTTGATTTATAATCTTATCTGTATACAATTAATATCCAATAAAAATATAATTTAAAAATATTGTAAAAAATACTATTTTCTCAGTTCCTGTAGTTGATAATTGATAACTGATAATTGATGGTGTTGCTGCCATGTTCTTAATATTAATTTTGCTTATTCTGAAATACCGCTAACCCGATATTTGGAATACTTCTATACTTATTTAACTGATAATAGATGGATACATCTAGAGTTATTTTTGGCAGAACAATGGTTGTTGTAATTATAAGCTTTTATAGAATTGGATGGATCCAGTATATTTGCCTATTTCTTTTCACTTGTTTTTTCAAAAGACACAAGAAACACTCGTCATCACTGCTGCTAGCACTTGTGATTATAACTTGTGTTATGCGAACTTTCCTCCATCAGCCATGAAAATTTCATGTCATATTTGGTCTGGAAAGGTTTGATCCGTCATATTTGCATCCGAATAGTTCGCAAATTCATGTCGTTTTTCATGTCGCATTCGGTGTGAAAAGTCCTTAAGACACATATAATTAAGGTACCGTTGGCACTAACTTAACACTGAACTGATGAAGTTTCAACGTGCCAATGGCATATTGACCAATCACTGATGTGTGGCATTTGCAGCGTCATCCGCGGAAGCTCATTGTTTAGCAGGTGCATGGAAAGACGTACCACGCAGCGGATGCCATATTATAAACGAGACACAACCCAACACAACCACGACTGTGACCCATTTTGGGTCGCGACCCATAGCTTGGGAACGCCTACTTTACAATATTACTAATTGTCTTTCGTGCGAGAATTTAGGTATTATTTCAACAGACAAGCAGGAGGAAAATGTGTTGTAGCAGGAAAAAAGTAGGGATAGACAGATGAAGAAAAAACTTGAGAAAACAGAAACATGGATTAGAGAGAAAAGCCTATTCTCTCTTCAGAACTCTCTTCAGAAGAAGAATTAAATGACAAAGTCTTTCTAATTATCGCTTCTTTGCAAATCTCACCAAAACTGAGGACAACCCACTCTGAACCCTGTATTTCCAAATCTGAAACCCGGGTACACTGACCCGTTCACGAGGCACAACGGAACACCCTACGCTTTACTCATATCCACTGAAATTCCGTGGAAATTTCCCCCATTTGAAAATGGTGCAGTTTCCCTACATGACACATCATGTGATACAGACACAGAAACAGAACCATCACAGAAGTGCATTTTTATGTCAGACAACACTTCTGAAACCATCATTCACTGACAAAATGCAAGGAGCATCAGTGTGCTAATGTACCATTTTCTGTTGTTTTTCAATCGTTCTACGACTTGTCTCACCATTGCTCGTCATCAGTCGCTTTCCCTGCTGCCAAAATGAAACAGACAAAGTAAATTAACTTTAATTGCTATCGGATGTGATTAACGGCTCAAAGTGAAAATCGTTCTCTGCAAATGATTGGAGCTTGGAGATTAAATCACTCTTCGCCGCGGTCTTTGACAGAAAAGGCGATGTTGCTGAAAGCTACTGGCTGCGAGCTACCTAAGAAGGACAGCTAAATCCGAACACCACATGGTCCTGGGCACCTGCTGGGACATCTCCTCTCCCTGGGTACCTGCTCCCCCCAAATGCAAGTACTTAAACCTTCCCAAACTCTCCCGTGGCAGGTATAAAAAATTGCCTCTCTTAATAGCTCACAAAAGCGCCCTCCACCTGAATTTACGACTTCACCCGGAAACTCAACATCCTTGCTGCTTATTCTGATTGCTCTGCGCTGCTGTCAAAACAGGATTATATAATTCTAACTTGCCTTAATTTTATGATAGCAGCATACTGCTACAACCTGCCCCATCCTAGAACGTAGTCTTCAAAGCTCTTGACTAGTGTCAACTGCTTATATGTGCCATAAATCCGAAGCCAATGTGTTTCATTTCCATGGCCTGTTCACAAAAACTGAGCAAATGCAGTATGTAGAAAATCCTCAATGTCTAGGTACGTGCCATTGGCCTGTCTACCTCCATTATGTAAGATATTACTTCTGGATTGTCCCTTATACATCTCAATCAGCCACCACTGTGTGAGGAGGTATTATGTTTGGGACATGCAAAGCTGTTGTGTGCAAAATCCTTACAGAGAAGACAAAAAGCTGACTTCTAAAGAGATTTAAATGCAGCAGAAAGCCATCCTCAATCCTCACCTGCTGTTTGCCTACCAGTGCTCTGAACCACAAACACATCAACACCACGGACAAAGCAACGGTGTGACCATCTAAAACCACCTAAAAACACATGATGCATCAACTGTGAAAAGAATCGTAATGTCTCCCAGCTCGTAACATGATTCTCCTCAATGTGTAGAGAATCGTCCCCAACTTCATCACACTGCCTCCCAACCACTGAGATGCGTCATGGTAACCTCACGCCTAGGCAGGACGACCAGCATTTTTCACCAGACCAGTTCAGCTCACCCAGAACATATGTCTTTCCTTTGATCTGCCTAAACGTTTCCACGTCTCATCCCTTCTGTTTTCCCTTCACTGGCTCGTTGAAAGATTTAGGCAATGCTCTGTCCCAACTACAGGAATTCATTCACTCATTCATGCACTCCACCGATCTGTATCTTCAGAGGGGTAAGAAAACAGTATTGATCCTCTGTTCAACCATGTCACCCTAGAGGAAGAATGAACACCTATAATGTTAACTTGATGTTACAGAATTCTCTGGCTCGTATGTTGAGTCTCACTCTGTTTATCAGCAGAGATTACTGTACTGTTATTTTGAAAAATGTTACAATATTAGAAAGTTCTATAGATGTGTGTGTTAGGATTTAGAAGTTGTCACTGCTCCATAAAAGTATAAGCATATGCGTTACTCATGTCGAAACTGTCATGAATATTCACTAAGCACTGCTTATTTCCAGAATAAAGCCATAAAACATGCAAATCCTGCTCTGACCTTGTGGATTTTATTGCACAACCTACTTAGAGATGACAGAATAGACTTAAAATGAAGCACAGACAGAAATGATATCATGTGGAATGAAAAAAGGATGTTTTTCATGTATGCACACAAGTTGTATACTGTACTGTGAAAAAATATTGGATTCCTCTGATTTTTCACACTGAATTTCATCAGACCTCTAGTGAGGTCCTTTTGTGCAGTGTGGTATAGAGGACATCTGAGAAATAACAGACAACAAAGGTACCATGGTGTCGCACTGTTTAGGACAGTACTGAACATTCCCAGCAGTGGCTGTCCTGTTAAAATCCCCCCAAGAGCAAGGTTAAATCATGCAAGAAGTCACAAAGAGCCCTAGAATAACAGGCAGGGATTTGCAAGCCTGTCTTGCCTCAGGTGAAGTCCGAAGGGTCTTTGGGTAAAAGTGATATACATGCAGGCAGTCAGTAAGAACAACACAAATGCTCAAACCTCAAGCATCCAGAACAATGTTCCATGGTCAGATGAGTCATGAGGGTGGACATTTTGGGTAACTTGTACTCTGTTGCTGAATACAAAACACTGCATATCACGGACAGAACCTCAGGTGATCAAGCGTGGTGGTGCCGCTGAGGTTTGGGTCGTGGTGCTATCTTGGTTTCCTAGATACAGACAGCTTGCTGATGTTTTAATGCCCTGTACACAAGAGGCCACACGAGCGCTGAATGGCAACCGAAAAACAAGTGGGTCATGCAGTAAGGAAATGATCTGAAACACACTGGTAATTCCGGGCCAAGGCTCCTGAAAAGTACGAACACTTATGTTGTGGACACTTATTTCCCACCCAGACCTAAAGCCCACCACAATAATCCAAGCAGGCCACACAAAAAAAACCCTCAAATCCAGAAGAGCTCCTGAGCAACGGAAAGAAGGGAGAAAACATTTCTCCATGGTACTGAGAGATTGATCAGTAACTGCAAGAAGAATTTGGTTGCAGTCATTGCTGTTAAAAATATGGTGTCGTTGTTGCATAACTTTGTTTACTGAGTAAATAAGGATTAAAACTGTTTATTCAAGATTCATTCTAAGAATACTAAAACATTTGTATAAAATCTTGCAAAAAATTTCAAAATATTCCACCATGCTGAAATAAAGATAGGGGATAAAGGCTCTTTCATAATTCTGTATCATATCCTCATGTCATCTAGATATAAAAGAATATTAAAAAGCATTAGTGTCTCTTCTGGGACATAATTACTCCGGCTAAGGCTCTGCTTCTATAAGAGCAAATTCATATATTATCTTTTTGTCATTCTTTCAAGGAGCCTAAGAGTGGTGCTCTACAGAGCCTACATACAGTAGTACGACTCCAGTGATTTTACTGTGTACAATACCTTACTGACCATGATAAGGTATGAATTGTGTTATTCATAATTGTGACACTGGCGCCAAATAAATGAATGCCCCTATAATACATGTACTTTGGTACCTGCTGCCTGTTTCAACTGGCACACTTACAGAGCATGGGGTGAGCTCTGTATTTCAGATCACCTTTAAAATCTCGGCAGTACAGTGTGCAAATTGTGACCAAAAGCTTCTAATAGTTAAGCACTGAGGGAGGACGGGTTTAAACTGGTATGGGACTCCCAGCTGGCTACAAACCAAGCTTTGTTGGAAGGAAGTCTGCGGCTATTAGCAGTGAAACTGTTTGTCACACCTCTATTTGGCGCGTTGCTCTCCCGCAAAAAAAAGAGAAAAAGAACACTCGCCACTTGAAAAAGGCAGTGGAATTTGCTGGATAGGGCTGTTTATGGGTTGTTAATCAGACAGACCCCATCTCCGGATCCCGGTAGGTGGGACAGTGCTTTTGTGGTGGGGTAGCCGTATGCAGAACTGACATTTTGAGAAAATCAGGGAAATGGACCATGAATAGTCATTTATCGTCATAAATCAACCAAAGACAAAAATGTAAACGACAGAATAAGCAGCAGACAGTGACATATTTCGGGCTTAAGAGTTTGCCAGTCAAAGCAGGTGAAACACTCGGCACGTGCAGACGTATGCACCATATCTGCCTCATGCTGCTATTATTTCGCTTATTTATTTAGTATTATTAGTTACAGCATAATTGAAAAGAAACAGTTTATTTACTATTCTAATTAGTTTTTTTGTTATGTATCTTTTAAGCAACAACCTTCACATATTAATCAAGTTTCTGTCATATAGATGATTCATTAGCATGCACAGAAAACTCCTGTCAGTTTGTATTCTTTTAGTTTATGTTTGTTAGTGTTTCAATGTATTTATTGTTGTTGCCCAAAACAGGAACTAGTTAAGAAAGAATCCATCCATCCATCCATCTTCTGTAACCAGTTGTCCTATACAGGGTGGCGGGGGGTAGAGCCGATGGGCACAAGAGGGGCTGAGCCTATGGGCACAAGGCAGGGAAAAACCCAGGATGGGGCACCAACCCATCACAGGGCACACTCACAGCCCAGTCACTCAAACATGCATAATTTGGTAACTCCAATTAGCCTCTGCATGTTTTGGACTATGGGGGGAAACTGAAGAACCCAGAGTAAACCCCAGAACAGCATGGGGGGGACATGCAAACGTCACAGACTTATGGTGCTTTTCCACTGCCATCAAGAACCAAGCGGTACCCAAGCCGTACCCAAGCCGTAACCATGCTGACATGGCAACAGTTGATTGGTCAAAATGCACAGAGATACTAGTGATCTACGTCGATACGGATTATGTGAAGAGAAAAGGGGCATATTCCATATATTATTCATTATTAGTATCGCACATCACAATGTATTGATGCATTCCCGATAACTCAGAACATTTCCAACCTCCAACTTAAAGAAATACTGTAGAACAGGTGAACGGAATAGATTCATAATGCAAATTTACACAAGCCTATGCTAATTCTGCTAGCGCTTGATGGTAACATAAGACAGCGATTGTCACAGACGTGCTAGCAGGAATTAGCACATAGTAAATTATGATGAACACCATGTGAACAGTAAATAAGTATCTTTTCAGTTTTATGTCACTGTCGCTGTCGCTCTCCAAACCTGGCAATGTCTTTACCAAGCCTTCCTTCTGCAATGGATTTTTGTTATCATTACATTGAGGGGACCATATTTCCCCACAATGTGATATTGATGTTGTGGGGACCATTTTTCAGGTCCCCACAAAGATCTGTGAATGCAATCAAAAAACGAAAAATGCCAAAAGTCTAGCATTTTGTTTGGTTACTTATGGTTAAGGTTAGGGCTGGGTAGGGGTTAAGGATGTAATGTTAGGATTAGAGTCTTCCCCATAGAAATGAATGGACAGTCCCCACAAAGGTATGAGTACAGGTCTGTGTGTGTGTGTGTGTGTGTTTTGCAAAACTCTTTTCTCACCCTTAAACTTTCCACTCTCCAGGAGGGCTCCGGACTCCTCCAAGGAGAAGAACTCCTCAATGGAGACAAAGTTATAGTCCACCCCAGAGATCTCCCCATCCCGTGGAGGCCTGGTGGTACCTGCGGAGGAGCAAGCGGAGTCTGTCAGAGGCTCCGTACGCAAGACGGAAGCTGCAGACACATCATCAGTAAGACAAATGTGCAGGAGAGCTACCCTCTCAGAGCATCATTGTCAAGATCCTGCCATCATGCATTCTGCTCAGATGTGAATGGTCACACATCACACACATATATATATATTTATATATATTCAGACATCACTATCTAAAGAAAAAAAAACTCATTCATTCGCACATCTGCACTGACACCCTGAAATGACACCCAGGCCATGGTCAACGAATGAAAAGCTGATGAGGTCAGGAGCACAAGTCGCCTATTTTTACATACTGGCCCACCTAAGAAGAAAAACAACAGTTACGTACTCCGTGTCTTCACTGAAACCATGACCTACTTCCACCCAAAACCTGTCAGGGCACCAAAGCCCAAAAATAGTCCTTTAACAGATGTAGAATGTACACACACTGGAAGGGAACACGCCTTCTGAGGTGCTACATGACCATAATGAAAGTGACTGCGTGAACCTCATTATTCAGCTGGAAGAAACACCATCATTAACACTGTTACGCAAAGGGTTTCCTCCAGGGTTAATTACAGAACATTTTATG
Organism: Paramormyrops kingsleyae; assembly: GCF_048594095.1. Lineage (NCBI taxonomy): Eukaryota > Metazoa > Chordata > Actinopteri > Osteoglossiformes > Mormyridae > Paramormyrops > Paramormyrops kingsleyae. Next base: position 36,845,590 of record NC_132802.1, read on the forward strand.
TGCTGCCTCTCACATATATTTGCAATTACTCAGGGTTTTACGAACTGATACTGAACTTTGGACACAAGTGGTATGTCTGTTGCCACATGTGAAGTATATATTATATTTTATTATTATTAAGTTATGTGTACTTTCAGAATGTGGAGGGACAGCCACAGCACTTAACAGCCGGCCGAAATGGACTGAAATCCAAGCCGGGGTCACCCGCTGCAGCGTGACAGAATATCCTCCAAATTCACTCTGACACATGACATCTAGTTGGGAGGGGCTGGCATACAGAAAATGAGAAGCAGAGGCCTGTTAAATATGCAGCCCTATCTGCAGCATAAATTAGGGAACGGGTGCAAGATTGCCTGTGATATTGATATATACACCCATGCATCCTGCTGAGTTAAACACAGCTCCCTGTTATGGTGTCACCTTGCATTGGGGCCGATGACAATATACTTCTAATGAGTCGTCTTCATCATCACTCCCCATGTGGGCGCTGAGCCAGAAAGAATACTGTCCAGCATGGTGACTTCGCACTGCTGCTCTCAGCAGGAGACCCCAGAGTACAAGGGTAGCTGCATGCGTCGCATTTAAACCTTAGTGAATATATTAAGAGCAGAAGTAGCACATCCCCACCACACACTGGGTTCAGGCCAGCAGGAATCTGTCCGCAAGGGTCTGGCTCACTGCACACAAAGTCACAATGCAGCGGTGAACACAAACAAGCCTTTTTAAAATTAAAAATGCCTTCTTTGGAGCTGAAGGGCATCGCACCACAGAATGTCTGTGTTGGGAAACATATGGACCCAGAACAAAGCTGTGGAGAGGAATAAAAAGGCAAGCAGACCTAGTTGTGGACATGTTTCCAACACTTATTACAGCCAGACATACTCAGAAGAATCTTTGCGAAGATGCCGAATTCATCCTATAATGCAGAGGGTGAATGTTACAAAGGAATCGTACAGCTCAGACACAACTTACACTGTAGCAGACAAAAGCAGGAGGTCAAACTTATACTGGCCTTTACACTGTACAAATGAAATTGGAACATGTTTCTGAAGGCCACATAGTGTATCGTATAGCTTAGAAATTACACATTTTAAGCCTGTTTTCCTAGCTGACCTATTTTGTTTTATGTAGCAGAGAGTTTAGTTTAAGGTAAGGCTCTTTTCACAAAGGTGTTTAAGGGTATTTATACATTCATAGCTGCAAGCAAGAAAAGATAAAGGTTTCTAATGCGTGATATGCAACAAAAAGTCACTACATATTAGATGGCAAAGCTGTTGACGATGCTGTTTAGTGAAAAATAGCTAATTTCTAAAATCAAAGCAGCTAGGAATCTTTAAAATGCTAAGCGGGTGGAAATTTCGGGGCCTACCACACTATAAAAATAGACCTAAGCTGACGTTCAGCACAGTTGTCATGGAAACAAACACATCTCAAGTAGATTTGTCTCCCATTGAACTTTTGACATTGAACAATAATGTATGATTGCCAGATAAATTACAGACAAATGATCATAAACCCGCTACTCTCGCTCCCTTTTTCCTGGGTGCCCAAATGCTCCTTCTTCTTCCCTCTTACCCTCAATCTTTTGTTCTCTCTCTCTCTCTCTCTCTCTCTGTAGCCAACAGACATAAATTCTTGGGTGCAACCATGATAATTTCCCAGAGTGGATGTGTGCTTGTGCGCTGGGTGCAGCATGTGAGATTCAGTACATCTTGGCGTTGCATCCTCTGTCTTGTTCCTGCTCATTGGAAAGGTATGAATCTAAGATCTGCATCAGGCGGACTCACAGGGCACAGCCCGCAGATAGAGGTTCTCCCGGATCACCTGCTGCAGCTGGCTGTCCATGGAGCCCGGCGTGAAGCACTTACTCAGGTAGAGCCTCAGGTCCTTGCAAAGGGTGGACCCTGGACCACGAAATACAAACAGACCATAAGACGCAGCCAGTTATACCATAAACAAAACATCAAGTCCAGCATCAGACACAAAAGGCTGCTGTAAGCCTCCAGAAGGTAAAAGAAACTGGAATGAGAATGGACAGCTTTTTCCCCTCAGGAGGACACAAAGTAAACTCTGTATCTGTTTGCACATTGTTACCACCAGAGAGACTTCATTACTTTCGCTGTGGTAATAAGATGATCTTTTCTGTCCTGGTTCAGCAGGAGGCGAAGCTGAACGCGAAATGTGCTTGTGTTTACAAGGGAAGGCCGCCGCGTCAGCGCCGTGAAACACGTACTCCGCCGTGAAACACGTACTCCGCCGTGAAACATCTCTCATTTTCCATGTGACGCCCCCCCCCCAAACCTCCCCCACTCCGCGGAGTGCTCTGGCACTCTCTCAGATGAGAGGCCACACGATCTTTTCACTGAATCTGAAGTGCTTTACGACTCTCAGGACAGGTCACTTCCTGTTATTGATGGGCATCGCCCGCATTTTCCAGACAGGTGACCTCGGCCCGGCCTCCTGTAGATGACAAATCGGGCTCCTCTTCACCTGGATCCCACTTACCCAAAGGCAGGTCCTACACGACAGCGCAGCCACCCCCCATTTCCAAAACCAATTAATTCTCCAGTGCTCTTTATTATAAATACAAATTGGTTCCCCTTGAATTCAAAACTGTACAGTCGACAGCTTATGAGTCTCGCATCAAGTGCCAAATATGTTTACAGAGAGAAACCCCCCCCGGAGCGTTTGGCACTTTTTATTTCATCGATACGGCTGTGATCATCTCAGTCATCCTCCTACATGAAAGTATAAGCACATTATCATCACATAATACAGCCTTTTATTACAGGATTTTGTGGTATCAAGTTTGGTGCTCCACATTTGTAAGAGTAGCAGAAGAGGCCAAAGTGTATTAAAGTTACTGAGCTTGATATTAAGGGTTAGAAATTCACCATTCACTACATACACCAACTACCCATCCATCTTCTGTACTTGCTTCAGGGTAGCAGGGGTCTGGAGTCTGTCCCAGTAGCTATGGGTACAAGGCAGGGAATAACCCAGGATGTGGCGCCGACCCATTGCAGGGTACACCAACTAATTACATTTAAAGGACAATATCTTCTTTGTAATAATAGAACTTGTTATGATATTCGTTACAGCCATTCGCATAGCTTTACCCATCCATCAATCCATTCGCGATCCTGTAGTCACACTGACACTGGTACATACAGCGAGGGGGTCTATGCAGGGGGCCCCCTAGGAACAGGAACAGGGCACGAGTACATTACATGGACCTCACTTACATTCACATTCACCCAGAGAGTCGCGCACTACAGGCGATTCAGACCTGCATGCCTTTGGACTGCGGGAGGAAAATGACCGAATCCTCACAAGCGCACGAAGAACATGCCGCACACAGGTACTGCTGGGGCTGAATGTGAGCCTGCGGCTCCTGGCTTAAATCACCGTTCGGCTTCAGAGCCTCCAGCGAGTGGACCGTGCTCCTCGCTCCCACCAGGCCTCCCTACCCTATTTATAGCTCCAGTCATATTTCACAGTTTTAACAGGGCTATATAATAAGCTGCTACATCAAATGTCCTGGTATTTCTTGCACAACCTGAATGCTGAATCTCAAAAATGCTTCCTGGATGTTAAAAATGCAGCATTTTAAGGCAACAGGATGCATATCGGAGGGACGATTGAGGACGTGGACCCCGGTAAGAGGCACAGTGCTGCAGCGGATTACAGCTCTCAGAATCCTGACAGCACAGCGGTATTCAGTGATGCAGACACAGAGACAGAAGCAGCACCAGGACTAAGTGTCCTGCTTATGGTGCAACGGATAGCGCAGTCATCAATCTGTGTATGGAGGCCAGAGGGAACCACATCCAGATTAAATACAGCGGAGTTCAGGAACTCTCTGCCAACACATTTGTTTCATACTCTTTATGTACCTGAGGAGGTGACAAGTGTAATGTCCTGCCTGACGTCTGCCAGCTGGAACCGTCACCGCGGTTTGTTGCTGGCTACGTGGCAACGCAAGCCGCGCAGGGAATGCACCTCGGCGGCCCTTTTCGCATGTGACCCACATGAGCAGATGGGGGAATTTCGAAAGAAGGCCTCAGCTACCAACTGGGCCCTGCAAGTCATGTCGCAAGCTCCACACGCAGATTTTAATGAGCAAAGGGTTTTGGAAGCGATTGCATTGAAATGTGCCCAGAATCACATGCGATGATGGCGGCCCCTTCGCCGTGTGCTTATTTTGCTGTAGCGCGGTAGCTGAGAAATGTACTGGGGCACAGGAAGCTAATGCAACAGCATAGACACAAAAACAAGCATGCAGTTGTGCAGAGATTTTTCTACTGAAACACTGGACTATGCAAATGTATTTTCAGGATTTATTAATGCTAAATGGTGGAATACAATACCTGGGGCGACAGTCTTGATGCGAATGGGATGGGGGCAGGAATTGAGGACCCCCCTGACATCCCCCAGGGTCATTCCCAACACCGGGGTTCCCCCAATCTCGAGGATTACGTCACCCACTGTGGGCCCGCCCCCAGGAGCCGCAGTGACGAATGGGAACTCTCCGTAGTCGGCTCCGCCCCCGACTGCCAGGCCCAGCTCTCCAGTGGCCTCGCCCAGGGGGACAAAACTCTCCTGCACCTTGGAGCGCCAGTGCAGCTTCTTCACCGTAGCCTTAGACATGGTCACTGAGCTGAAGGGACATGAAAAGCTTCAATTCAGTCAATTCAGTGGAGAGATCAGGAGTCTCACGTGTGTTAATCTTGTCACACAATTAATCCAACAACCTATCAAATCTAAGATGACAGATTTAAAAACTAAAACACTTTACCTGACAATGAAATAAAAAATGCATATGCTGTTTTTTAATATATATATATATATATATAACTGTATGCTTCTAGGAACTGTGATAGCAATCGTCTGATGGTTCTGCACTGACTCAGTAAGTTCTTTGACAGGTGTAATGTATGCAGCCACGGTGCACTATGGGACCACACTTCGAATAAAGAGTAGAAGGAAGAAACAGACAAACAGGAAAAAAAAATCTGGAACAAGAGATTCTTCAAAACAAACATCAGAAGCACAATATCGCAAAAGCAAAGTCATCGGTTTCTTCCTCAAATCCTCCCCAGTGGCCCAGGTTCACATCTGGCTCTCTAATGATGAAACATACGATATATTACCAGCATTCCAATGCAGGACATGAATGTCATCCTTTAAAGTTAATATATTTTTTATTTGGTGAAGAAACACCTCAGCAACTGGGCAGCAAATAATCACACACAGAACATAACCACTGCACCATCACCTTTTATGCCTTTTCCAGCCAACATGCAGTTATAATCGTCAGCTGGTCTGAGAGAAGATACAGGTGTGAGATGCTAAGGAGGGGGAAAAAAAATCCTGAGATGAAACGGAGCTTCAGTTAAACCTCAAAAAAATACTTCTCACTACTCAGAGTGTGTTAAATACATCTTGAGCAGAAAAGAGATCTTTGTGTTCTCTTCAAACACTAGCAAAGTTTGCTAAGCTGTCATTTACATTCATTTATTCAGTAGATGCTTTTGTTCAAAGTGACGTACAAGTGAAGATCAGGGTGCAGGGGCAGACCCTGGTGAAATGGGGGTTAGGGGCCTTGGACAAGGGTCCAGCACTGATACGATTATTCTGCTGGCCGTGGGATTTGAACCAGCGACCTTCCAATCACAGGCACAGAATCCTTAGCCGCAGAGCAGCGCCAGCCGTTAGCCTGCCTTCCTACGTGCTGCTGCAGTAGTGCAGTACATGCTACAGAGTCAGAACATCGCGGATGTCTTCACAATGTTTGTAAACAGGCACCACAGGAAGAACGCTTTGCTTCCTCCCTCCAAGGAGATAGCGATGTCCTGCCGTGACATTTTTCTCTGTCAGGGCAGACGGCATGAAATTGGGAAGGCGAGAATGGGGCCAAATTACAGGGGGGAGGAGCAGATAAGAAAACAAACTAATGACGCACAGGCAGGGAGCGTCCCAACGTGAGCGAACTTAGGGCGATGAAGGGCAACCAGACACACAGGAAGCAGTTCCAGTTCAAAGCAGCAAAGTTCCATTATGGATCTGCTGCCTGAAATGGATATCACAGGACACATCAGACACCACAGCGCAAAGGGATACCAGAGTGCCTCCTCACTAACGGCACCAGCGTACTCACTTTCAGATATCACTGCCTGATGTTCTCTAATCATATTTGGGAAATGAAACTTAATCATTTGTATTGTGTTTCCAATGTTTGCGTAATTAAATGTTGCCCTAGTGGCATTTAAGAGTTATTATGATTCTATCATCCCTGCATCAGAATTAAACACACACATGCACACAGGTTTGTAATTATATCTTTGTGGGGACTCTCCATTCTTTTCTATGGGGAAAACATGACGACCTTAACCCCTACCCAGCTCTAACCTTACCCATAAGTAACCAAACGAAATAGGAGACTTTTGGCATTTTTAGAACTAATCAACTTAATTAATTTTTGTATATATACATTCATTCTAATTGCGACAGCTGCAGCATGTTCCAAAATAGTTGGCGCAGTGGTGTTTTTGGAAATGGGGTTGAATAGTGTAAACTCTAGTAAAATATTATAGAAGAATAAAGGTAACTTTAAAATGTTTAAAATTATTTATTAATATTTTATCATTGCAGTTATATGACATGTATGACAGCTCTGGAAAAAGTAAATTTTTAAACAGATATGCATTCGTGGTTCTGCTGGCAGAAGGCTACACTGCCAGGCTGCTTCCAGGCTCAAAGTTCCTAAGACAGACTCTACCGCGTTAAATGAATTTCCGCGAAGTAGGATTCTTTATTTCTTTATTATTCGGCTGCACCTGGCGTTGAAGGATTTGCGGGGGTGCTCGAATACATAGACCTACAGTCCACACGTACAGTAATTTTTATTTTAATTGTAATACAGAGGTGTATAATTCACTCAGACAACCGAGCGCGCGCTGTATCATTTTCACTGTCTATCAACTTTTTAATGAATAAATGTATTTGAAAAAACCACGATAGAGTGAAGCCGCGAAAGTCGAAGTGAGAAATGGCGAAGGACGACTGTATACCCCAAATTGCTCCCGGTGAGCTGGTTGGCGCCTTGCATGGCAGCCTCTGCCACCGGTGTGTGGATGTGTGTGTGAATGTGAGGCATAACTGTATAGCGCTTTGAGTGCTCGTAGGAGTAGCAAAAATACGCTATATAAATGCAATCCATTTACTATATATATATATATATATATATATATATATATATATATATATATATATATATATATATATATATAGAGAGAGAGAGAGAGAGAGAGAGAGAGTATTCACAGACACACACCCATAAGAAATAATAATAATAATAAAATCTTAACCTAATTTTGTAAATAGTGAGTCTTACTGGTTATCGCATTAATAACACCGTTACACATTTTCTCCTCCATGAAGAACCTTAAGCTTCAGGAGATGAGTAACTCAAGCCACGTAAGGCATCAGTGGCCTTACTGAACTTCAGCTGAAATGTTCCACAACTCAGGCTATAGCTTGGGTCCCAGGCCAGAACGAGGACAGTTCCTGTCATTTTGCCATTTGTCTTCATTTGATGTTGACATTGCACGATAGGAACACAAAACATGACATTATGACACCTTCCTCACAATAAGGAATATTATATTGTTTGCAGTGTAAATATCAGGTGAGGGCAAAGACATAAGGACGAACTTTAAACAAATGTGTCTCTTATTCTCCAGATAATACAGCAATTATGTGTAATCAGGCTGTGGTTGATGTGATTTGTACTGATATGGGAAGGAAGGACTGAGTCATGGTAGCAAGCAAAACAAAATAAGCTGAACATCTCGGCAAAGTAAGACTCGAAAGGGTGAACATGCAGGTTCTTTTTATAACATCTAACTGTTGGTAGCGAGAAGGGCGCTGAGTTCAATGAGGCAGGTAGCTGGAGCACTCGAGTGTTTAGGTGGAACCTGGCAGAACCTGAACTGCAGAACCATGATGTAAGCAGCGGGTCTCTACAGCAGTTATGTGTCTGGTCAACAACTGAGAGCCCACCTCGGCCTTGACGATTGACAGGGAGAATATTTACAGTAACACTTTACTTGACGGGGCACAAATGCTTAGTAATAACTCAGCTGCTAGTGAAGTACAAGCACCCAGACAATATTTTCTGTGCAGTGATACGATTGGGGTTTGGAGTTCAGTAGTTCCTAAATAAAACTGCTCACTACAAAGTCTGTGGATTACCTTAAGTGACCGGGTCATGATTTCTGGTAAGAGACATTGCTGTTGGATTTTTCAAATGTATTTTTCTGGCGCTTTAATCACCACAGGAAGAATGTCATTCAGTCTCATAATATTCAAGAGAAGCCAGACATTTCAACAGCCAATATCGCCAAAACTAGGCAACTCCCAGCAGAACAACTTAGTTGGAGCACTAAAGCTCCTCTAAAAGATATCTTTGGGGTGGACTGCCCCTTTAACATGAAATCAGTATGTAACTAAGACGTAGTCTGTGGTAATAGTAATAGCATAATACTACATTGTTTGTGCCCTGTCAAGTGTCACCATATTTACATATCAGGCTATATCAGTCCTGCACAGATGTTCCTGATCTCTAAAAACCATGTGCCTCATGAGTACTACTGTATGCAGCTGCAGAATAATCAGACAACATTTTAGTATTTCTCTTTTTCTTACCAGACCATAAATCCGTAAATCTGGAAATATGTCTGTGAAGCAGCATGAAATTTTTTTATTGTCCCATATTACATTTTGGATGTACTTCATAACCTCAGACATGAAGAAATCTGCCATTTCAATTGACAACAATATTCTTTCAAATTTCAGAGAGCTGCATTTTTTTTCTAAGGCAATCAGAAAGAAAAGAAGGTAATTCGTGCCGGAGAGTATTCTCAAAGTCTCCTGGGTGAACTTTGGCATCTTCGGTGATAGGAGATGTAATTTGGCATCTGAAGAACTTTGCTTGGATGCAGATCTTTGAAACTTTTATCGCGGCTGCACTCAAATAGCTTTAGGGACAGGAGCCGGGTTTTATCATGTCATAACGGGGTGCTAATTGAGAGGCACAGAGGAACTCGCAGCGAGTGACAGTGCCTGCATGGTAGTAGCGCTGCGTGGATCAGTTAGCTGCCTGGTGACAGCGACCTTCCTCTCAGCCGCCTCGGAAGAACCTTCTTCTGCATAAAGAAAAAAATGCAACAATTTCTCTGCATCAGTACCGGCAACTTATTTCCCTGGTGACAATGCGGTTGTGTTTGTGCTATTTTAAGGGCAGGGTAGCAGGGTGCCAAATGGCTACTTCAGGGACGTGTTTGCAAACACACACACATGCATATGTTAAGTGACTCATTTAGCTTTACTTGCCAATAACACAGTGGTTTAAGGGGAAATGTCCAGTAAGTAACTCACACTCTTAAAGGAACGTAGCGCGCTAACGTCAGTCTGGACTAAGCTTCACTCATAACAGCAAAGCACAATCAAAAGAACAAGGAGGGAGGAGTTACACCAACAAAATGGCTTCAACATCAAGAGGTACTCAGCCGTAGCACCTAAATTGATTTAGTGGAATAAATAGCAAGGTTTATGCATGGCATTAAGTGCATTAAAAAAGTCCGGTGGTCGTGAAAGAATAATGAAAGGATATGCATCGTACACTAAGGACAGATGCAAGGCCACATTGGCATCTTAGCTCCTCGTTCTCCAACCAATCATCTCTTGGTACACCTGTTGCCCCCCCCCCCCCCCACTCTCCTTAGGCTACAATGGGGTTATGTTTTAAGAGATAACATTACACACCTGAAGAAAGTCTAACAAGCATCCATTTCCTGCATCTTCTAACAGCGCCTGAACCCAATGCACAAATTCTGATAAGCGTGAATAATGTGCTAAGGAACCTTCAAAACTCTTTTCATTCAGTAATAGGCAGCAGGCCAGCAGCCTCCCTCCCCATAGATACTGATTCTGAAGAAAGGGACCCCCCCCCCCCAACCTGCAGGATTAAATGACTAAACCTGTTTCCTCTGCCCACTGTTCCCACAACCCTCCCAGTCTACTCCAGTCGGTCAGCATTGCTGTCATTGGTTACGGTTATAACCAACACTGCTATCCTTTAGCCTTAAAATAGTCCTACCTTCAAAAAAAGCCTGTAGAGACCTGTGACGTTCACACAGACTATTTCTCCCTATTTTTTCATACCAGTCATTGCCTTAAAAATCAGTCTTAAACATATGACCAAACATTTTGTTGCAGAATAGAACTTCTCAATGGCCACTGCCTGGTCCTTAAGCGTAGGACCCGCTATGCTTCGGTAACTGTCGATGCATAAGGAACGGTAACACTGTAAACCCTGTGTGATCTACAGTAGCTGTCACCTCCAACTGGACCCCAGGTAAGCACCTTTGAACTCTGTCAGAAAGAAATTATGACAATTAAGCACTGCAGCATTTACTAGAGTTCACTTGTTGAATCTTCTGCTAAATTTTGGAACATTACGAAAAAAAAGTTAACATTGAAGTAGGCGGAGCTGTCCGCGACCCAGTAGGATAAGCGGGTTGGAAAATGGATGGATGGACAGGCGGAGCTGTCCGCGACCCAGTAGGATAAGCGGGTTGGAAAATGGATGGATGGACAGGCGGAGATGTGCTCCGGCAAGGTGTGATTTGGACATAAGGAGGTGGAGCTGTGCTCCATCTATATTTAAACCCTGGTTATAGGCAGGAAGTTGTGCAAGACCATCCTGTACCCTGAGCCATAAATTTGTTTGGTTCCAGTATGGGAACATGGACCAGCAGGCCGATTCACCACAGCATTAGAGCAGCTCTTCAATGAAGACAGATAGCGGTCGGTGTGGAGCGAAGGAACAGTGGACGGATGACAGTCGGACAGGATTCCAGGAACGTAGGAGCGATGATGCACTTACAGTGCAAACTCCACGCAGCAGCTCTGCTGCTTCAGCATTTCCTTATTTTTGTAGGTCTGCAATACGTCGGCCAAAGATTTATGTTTATATTCAACTTACATCAAAGAAAATCCTTCATAATTGCAAGCCTGAACGTGATCTTCAGTTGGCAAGTGCTGACTACCCCTTCTTCCTTCACGTGCTCCTCTCCTTCACATTTGTCATGAATGTCATGATCTCTCACCCTTCATGGATATGCAGTCCTGTACTGGGAAAGTCCAAACAGAGGTCGCCATAATGCCATTTTCACTACTATAAGACTGGAATAACACTGGGTTAAGGCTTTGATTAAAATGTCATACATTATTTATTTACTTCTTTATCTATCAATGAATTTTATTAGTAAATTTCCCCTAAATTACATAACAGCTATATACTGTTCTGACAACTTTGAACAAATCCCTACACCAGAGTTAACCACTGAAACGAATTGGATAATACTGCTATATTATGCTAATTATAGATATAGATACATACACTTTATTAGTGGCCACTTTATTATGTACAACGGCTCAAGCAGCCTGGTCCTGCAAACAGAATAATGTGGCTGCAACTGAATATATACAGTATGCAGTTAGAGTGACAAGGCTCAGGGACTGCACATTTAAGTGCTACAACATTAAGAAGCCTGATTTGAGCAGGTTTTAATGTAGAGTACTGGTGCCAAACTTGGTGGTTTAAGCATCTCAGAAACAGCCACCCTCCAGGGCTTTTCATGCACTACAGTGTCTAGAGTTTACAAAGAAGGGTACGATAAAAAAATAAAAACAAAAACATCCAGTCAGGGGTGGCTCTGTGGCTCAGAACACCTTGTTAATGAGAGAGGTCAGGGGAGAATGACCAGGCTCATTGAAGCTAATAGGATGATCACAAGTGCAAAAATAACAGCTCGGTACAACAGCGGTAGGCAGAATGCCTTCTCTGAGTGCAGGACTCGACACCTGAAGTACTTATGAAACCAAAGGGGGGATGTACCTCATACTATGTAGGCGTACTTCATAACATGACCACTGAGAGTATGTATATTATATATATAATAATTATACATAATTTTGCAAATTGCAGCCTGGTTCTTCTCTGTTTCTCATTGACACCTGCACTTAATGTTTCCCAATCCTTTTGAAGGTCACTTGATGTCATCCTTCGATTCATGAGAAATTGTCGGATAAGTTAACAGTCATCTCTGGCATTAGAAAGTCGCTTCCGCCCTTCACCTGGCTGCTTGCTGATCATTGTCAGTGTCTCCTGCTTCACCTTGTTCTTCTGTAATGCAATTTTAGAAATTTTTAACCTGGAAGGAACCTGCTGCTCAGCATAACCTTCTGCCAGCAGAACCATGATTAAACCAGGATTTAAAAATGTAGGTTTGTTTAAAAGTATAGAGTGGTCTCTTCATTTTCTCCACAGCTATGTATCTACACGCACACACACACACACACGCATGCGCATACACACACGCACATACACACACACATTATGTAAGGGATAACCCACAACGAGATGTGCTCTTAAAAATATAGCCCCTATAAAGATAGAACATATGGTCAGTCTACTCAGTGGAAGCAGCAAGTCCATTAAGTTACCACAGAAACCATCGACAGACAGGCACTTGAGAAAAATTATGCTGATAAAAATGACTGCTTATTCATGAGTAAAAAGTCACACAGGTTTTTATATTATCACATTTAAGAAAACATTAACATGCATTAATATAGAACTGTTATTAGGCTGTCAGAACTACCAGTGCAGATACACAAAAATAATCAACACCCATGTGACATCTCTGGACCAATAAGAAAACAGTGTTGACTAAAGCCATGGTATAAATTGTGCTAATTACATATGTCTGTGAAAAGCCGCTTTGAACAGAAAACAACGTTTGGCACACGGCAACAACGGTTTACTGGCAGCAGGTTTTCCTGTTTCAGGAATTACAAGAACAGAAAGCAGGTCACCAAAACAGCAGGTGAAACACAAAAACTAAAAGAGCAAGGGTAAAAAAATAATAAAAGTATTGGCATGCGGGTCGGGGAACATTATAAGCTGATGTAGGAGACAGAAGGGGCATCAGCATCTGGGCAGGTTTACTGCAGGCAGAAAAAGAACAGAATACATCACTTTATATGTTCAGTCATGAATGAATGAATCAACACAAACAGCCGCGGTCACCTGACTCACCTTCCCTGCACCCCCTCCCTTCCTTGTCCTTAGAGGATTCTAATAATTGCCATTGTGTCACCAACTACTGAAAGCACTGTTGTCTTCTGGCAGAATACAAAGGTGTATATGATGCGAATTTAAAGACAAAGCAAGGATGTCAGATAAGATTCTTTTTTTGCATATTATTGAAAAAAAACAGAATTTTACACTTTTACAGTTAAAAAAAATCGTATTTATTCACCTTCATAAACCAAGTTTCCAACTCATAATTGGACATTCAAAGCCCCATTCCAATATTTTTTGACAATTACTATTATTTTATGTCCTGCCTGCCTCACCGCAATACTAAAGACACTGGCAGCTTTCATAATTAGTTTCAGAGAAATATAAGAGGCCTCAGTCAACCAGAAGGTATGGAGCTCATGTCACGCTGAACTCTATCTATTCCCAGTATTCCTGTTTGATGACCACTGGTTTTCAAAATCTTGTCTGCCTTCAGACCTTACTTAATTACTGCATTTTGGTTCTAGGTGCACGTTACTTTATGAATGATGGTTGACTTGCACTTGCCTTTCGACTGCATTTCTTGGGTCTTGTGGTTCTAGTCTTTGAGGACCCATTGAAATTCTGCTTGGTTCTGGTTTCTCCCACCTCAGTCACCACACTGTAACATCAGTGATACCGCTTAATGTAAATCACATTTTATGGGTTTTTTTAAGCACTGGCACAGGTGACTGTATGCTTTACACCTACCTACTCTCCCTACACAAATACACAGTCAGGGGTTCGTCGGCCTAATCAGCCTTCACTCCTGTGTGTCTTTAGCAGCGAGAGGTTACCCAGTAAGACAGGCGTCTACAGAGAGACCCAAGGCTACGCCACAATGCAAACAGTTATGCAGACACCCATGAAAGATAGCACCTCTCACACCTCTCCGAGGTTTTAGTCTGACACATACCAAAGTCACACTTCCTTTTATGGCCCAAGCATCGTTGCTACAAGGGTGCGTTCTACTCCACTATGCTCATTTATTTCAAAATCTAGGGCAGAGGAGCATCCCTGCACACACAAATGACAGCAGTGGCCGATTTAAAAATGGGAGATTAAGTTCTAGATGGATGAAAAGCACACTGGCAACCGGCAAGGATGATTATAGGCAAAGGAAGTAGTAGGAAAGTCCGCAGGATGACTGTGCTACGGAGTTTCATTCACATCAGTCAAATCACACCCAACTGGCAGTAGGGAGATGTAGTACTTGGGCAATTTGTCGTGCATCCAGTGGGTTGCTAACTGAAAGCTGAAAAAGGCACTATTTTTGTATCCCAATGTCATTTATCTGAATCATTTTTGATAAATAACTGTGCGAGTACATTATGCATTAATCAGTAATCTCTGCAAGTCAGTTAGCTATAAATAATATTTAAAAATAAAGCATGCGCAGAAGGAGACTTTGCACTTGAAAGCATAATCATCTCACCTCTTCATTTCTTTAAAATAATTAGATTATACTTGAAAGGGAATTCATACCAAGAACAAAGATCACCTGCACTTCCATGGAACCAGGAACTAAAGACGCTTGTTGTTAAAATACCCTTTTGAAACTATGAGAGCCTGAACATCACTGGAAAATGCCCTCACTTAACATAGCTTAGACTGTAAGTATTCTTGTGTGATTAGATTCTAATGAGAATCTATGAAGAAGTCCTCAAGGAAATAAAAGCAGACATATTTCGATATTAGTATAACGAAGGTATGGTGCAGCTTTAAACTTTTGCAACAGAGATGGAATCCCCAGGAAATTCAGGGAAAAGCAAAACTAGAAATGGTGAGGAGGATAGGGAAGAGGAACGCATGTAAGGGTCAATGACATGATATATTACTCTACTGTAGACAACTCCTTCATGGGAAGACTTTTTTTAAAAACTGTAGTTCAAATAGTGAAGTATAAAAAGTAGCAAAGCATCAAGGTGGTATTACTTCCAGAACATATACGCAACACATGTCTTAACAAAATGATTTTGGGTTCATGAGAAGTTGTATGGCACTCAACATCAAATTATCTTTAAACGAGAGTCAATTGATTGAAAGATTGCTGGTTCGAATCCCCGACCAGCAAGGCACCACTGAGGTACCCTGAGCGAGGTACCGCCCCCATACACTGCTCCCCGGTGCTGTGGTGTGCTGTGTGTGTCAACAATGACCACTGATCATCAAATTCTGAATAAAATTTGCCTTTCCAATTACTCAATATGGTTGAAGGAAAACAGAGCGTCACAACAGAGGTACTGCACATGTTATGTTGTTATAACCAAGAAATAAATTAAGCATTAGGGGGTTGAGTTCTCCACCCATGTAAGGGGGTCCAGTGGGTTGTATTGGCTGGTTTTGATTATTGGGAGGTTACAATCCCCCATCCCCATTAATGCCAATGGTTATAACCATATGACTATTAGTTAATATTTTGTGAACATATTGTGAGTATTGAGTAGGAATTACCACATTGCTATATTTGAAATGTTTGCGATAAGTAGCAATTAAACAAAAAAGAAGAGTTTACAAGTGACCTAAAATTAACAGTAGCCAAATGTACCTTGTTATTATCTACTGACACGGTCTGTTGCTGTAAGTTATGC
Source organism: Paramormyrops kingsleyae (assembly GCF_048594095.1). Classification (NCBI taxonomy): domain Eukaryota; kingdom Metazoa; phylum Chordata; class Actinopteri; order Osteoglossiformes; family Mormyridae; genus Paramormyrops; species Paramormyrops kingsleyae. The sequence continues at coordinate 36,861,373 of NC_132802.1, forward strand.
CAACAGACACAAAGTATAGCGTCACCTGCAGGTCAAAACTTGAGGCCGATAAAACAGAGTGAAAAACATAAACCTGCAAGTTTAAACATTTTGTGTATGTAAATATCCCACTTTCGAGCACAAATATGAAACTAGTGAGCACAGAAAGAAATATTGTGTGCGAGTGCATCATAATATCGTACTTTTTTCCTTCTCGAATGTTTATTTCCTTCTCAATTTGATAGATATACTCACGTGCCAAACAGATTGCCTTTGGCTGATCTCTGTGCTCGACTGAAAATTTTGCCCTCAGGTTTTGACAGTTTGGGGGCGTGGTCATGGCCGTTTCTGTCGGTAAATCCTGTTGGCTGATGGCTCCTGGTTTTGTGGCTGTCTGCTCATAAAAAAAGAGAGTTAAAGTTTTACTGTTAAATTATTATTATTAGTAATGTGTTGGTCCAGTTGGCTTCTTTCCATGAACAATGGGACCCGGTTCCCATCTGAGAGCTTATTTATTTTTTTTGTTTTGTTAATTAGTACAAGACAATAATAACATGATCTTTTTGCCGCACTGGTTGGCCATGGGTACTGATGCGGCAGTTTTGTACATTGTAATTTATTTTTTGTTATATGGCATGCCATGCTCCATTTTGAATGTGAATTATTTGCAATGGTTTGTGTTTTGGATAGTTTATTAATAATTATTTTATTTGATATGGACATGACAGTAGCATTAGAATTTAGTAATGGACAAAATAACACTTCATGATCCATTTGCTGTCTTTTTGACGTTACTAGATGGTGCTCTTTGTTCAAAAAAAAGGTACAAAGGAACCCCCCCCCCCAAAGCAAACCAAGAGCACCTCCTAGTGGGGTCAAAAATACAGCAGATGGTTCATGAGGCTTTATATTATCCATCACTAATTTAGAATTGTAAATTACATTTAAGCACCAGAACCAAATGCAATGTTTAATGTTTGCAGCTAAACAGAAATTTACGATGTTCGATACATGTACACATACGTAATAGTGTTTGATGTTTTTACACCACACATAATGGTATTCTCGAAATAATAAGGTTTAGTATAATTGCATTGCTAAATTTGGCCGAATTATAAAAGTCAGAAGTGATACTAAATGAAGAGCCATTTGGGAGCCGAAAGAGCTGGTTATTTTTGCTGAGCTGAGCCAAATGAATAATCTGGCTCACAGCCGGAATTCCCATCACTACTGTCCATGATCTTAGTCTTCTGAAGAAGCTTTTTGTAGTACGCAGTCAATCACAAAACCAGGAGTCATCAGCCAATAGGATTTACCGACAGAAACGGCCATGACCCCACCCCCAAACTGTCAGACAGCATCTGAAGATAATCTATTTGTTTAGTTTTCTCCTTCTCAGTCATTTTTGTTAAATTTCTGACAAACAAGCCACACTGCCTATGAGTGAGCCATGATCAATTTACACCAATCAATGTCTATTGCACAAATCTGATTGGATGTGCCAGTAAATTTTAAATTAAGCATCTGTGGTTTGGCTTCTTGGATTGGTTGAGTGTTCACTAGTCTTGCGCTAAGCATTTGCAGGTCCAAGACCTGTTTAAATAGGTTAATTCTAGGATTGGGGCTGAGTAATTTGATCTGAGCTTGCTGGATTTTAAATGCTTACTTTTCCAACTCTGCCTTGCAACCCTTTCAAAAATTGTGGGGTCACGACCCCTGAGTTGAGACTCATTGTACTAGATAATCTTGAGAAGGAACTATTAGTAAAATTGCAGAACTCGCTATGTTTGACAGAGTGAAAAAGTTTTCGCGTAACTTTGTCTTAACGCAGTTCACTATGGTGTCCTTGCAATGTGATAATTATATGCATGTAACATATGTTGTCAATATTAAAACTGCACACTCATCAAATTAATTGATACAGTAACAAATTATAAATCAAATCGATAGTGACAGCCTTACTTTAAACTTCTTGGAATCTGTATATAAACATGTGAAAATGTATTATTAGTCTAAAAATGTATTAGAATTACCAGTTACACCAATTGCCAAAAGTTATTTTCTCTTTATACAACTCTTATTGACCATACAGAGATTAACATACATTCATTTTAATTATCATAATTACTATTTTAATTGATTCTGTATACCATTATAAAACACTGATATACCTTGCATATTTGTGGATAAAATACAGCCAAAAATAATATGTCACTGTGCCTATTTCCACTGGAACTATAAATATTGGTGTGTAGCACAGTGAATTGGGGAACTGTGCCCAGGCTGCAGGTCTAAATGGCACAGCCAGCACAGCTGTCATGTCAGTGTAGATCAGCTGAGCTAGACCCTCAACCCCCTCTGGGCCCAAGCTTCCCTACTCGCATCTTACTCTGGCCAAACACGTCTTCTTAATAAATGTAGAAATCGTTTTTTTTTTGTTTTTTTTACTATTATTACGATGTCTTAATGTACAACATATACAGCTCATTGACCATTCATTTTCTATACCTTGTATCCAGTTATGGAGACACATTAACCTGGAATCTGTGTCAGGAAGCACCGGACACAAGGGAGGGGATACCCAGGACAGGATGCCAGTCGATTGCAGAGTGCGCGTACACTCACACACACACACACACACACACACACACACACACTCACACACACACACTCACACACACACGTACATCCAACATGCAATATGGAAGGATCCTGCATGAATACAAGGTGAACATGAATATGTTACACAGAGAGCTGGCCAGCATTGTAACTCAGAGCAGCCAAGGTGTCGGACTGCAGTGCAAACACCTGAGCCACTGCACAGGCCGTATATTTCAATTAAACTTAACGATAAGTGTGAGAGGTCTGAGCTACTTTGACTTCTCCTCGGCTGTCAAAACTACAGCTGTAGAACAGCGAAACACACCAGCCGCAGGGCAGCCAAGAGCAATATGCAGGCGGCGAGGGTCGGGAACTGGACAACAGGCACACTGTGACAACCAGCAGACAATGGAGCCAAATGGCTTGGCTGGAGCCAAAGTGGGCACAGAGCAATCTGTGGTAGCCGGAGCAAGCAAGCAGAGGATTCGCAGAGCAAAGGGAGGTAAAAGATGGAAGACAGCAGGCAACAGAGAGGCACGAGATCTGACGCATCAAGCCAAGCCGGGAGACACAGATTAAAAATCGGCTATTAAACTAACATGCAAGCAGTCAGATGCACTTTCTGCCAGTGTCCAAGAACTTCTTATAACCGAAAAACAAAGAATTGAGCGTCACCTGACTTTATAGTACATCCTTCTGCCAAGACAATCTTCAATTAGCACAACACCCGAGAGACCTGCAAAAATGCCACATTACACAGAACCTAACGCTTAATCTAACATATCCGGCTTCACGGGTAAAACATTCAAATCAAAGCCAGAACGTAGGTTCCCGCTGGAACACCCACCATATCTGTAGCACATTAACGTCTTTCTAACATGAGCAGCAATCGGTATCTCAAAAGAAGTAGAGGCGTACAAGAACAACACAAACTGAGAGCCCTGTACAGCTTACACCACTAACGAAATACTAATAAATAAATGTCAAAATACCAGAACCAGATCTTAAATTTCACTAGTTTCTTAAATAGCTTCTTCCAAGTCTAAGTGAAGCATGCAGCTACAGCCCTCAAGAATGCAAACATAACAGCCATCGCTGACACCTTCCGCAATCAGATTGTGGCCCCAAAACAACATTTGGTTGGCTATATAATACAGGCAGTCCCCGGCTTAAGGCACCTCGAGCTCATGAGCGGACTGCCATAAAGCCTGTCATATTAAATACTCTGCTTAAATACAATGGTTTGTGATAACAAACACACGCAGAACTTTGTGAAGTTCCTGAAAACATTGAGCGGTTTCATCGGTTTGTCAGCTCGAGGTACAATACAGTACTGTATGTAGCTTCTTTTATTACTATATTATTGTACTATGTTATTGCACTATATTATTGCACTATATTAATGTACTATATTATATTATATTATATGTAGTATATTATTATTTTTTACTTCAGACTTAGGGAATGGATCTCTTTTGTAACCTGAGGACTGCCCGCATACAAAAATCACTGGCCTGTGACCCTGTACCGGACAAACAGATGGATGGAAGAGTGGATGCTGTGTATCATCAGTCCTCTGGCTTTCTGTGCTCTTGTATTCAGTTATAATCTACTACGGCAGGGTATTGTTCACAGAGAGTTTCATACATTCTGAAATTAATTTCATTTGTTGCATATTCTGGATGTTCCATTGATTAATTGCAAGATTAGCATATATATTTTTTTTCATGTGTAGTGGCTCAATGAGTAGCATTGTGTCCCTATACAACCAGTGATGTGGGTTTAATTCCCACCCTGGTTCTCAGTACGTGCAGTTTGCATGTTCTCTCCCTGTATCTGTGTGGTTTAGCTCCGCAGCCCTAAGATAGATTCTTTGGGTTAATGGGTGTCTGTAAGCTGCCCTTAGTGTGGTACGTGCCTTGCGAAGGCTTGGCATACTGCCCAGCACGCATGCCCTGCGCTTCCTGAAGTAGGCTCCAAGCTGACTGCTACCCTGCATTGCTAAGTGGATGAATATTTGGCATGAGGATTCTTCTTTAAGCATGAGGGTACAGGGACTGAATCACTGAATCAAAACCTCTACACATTCACTGCTTATCATTCGATATTAAAGTGTATGCTATACAAAAGAAGGTGATACACGCAGTCTGTAATACTTGGCAGCATTTCATTTTGATTTCATTCCACCCAGCAGTTGACAAATTTCTAGCAACCCGGTGACGCACCTCCTACACGTCCAAAATGCAGCTGGTATCTTTCAGTAGCCCCTAATGTGTGACTGCATGAGTGAATATGCACGAATATGCAAATTCCTTGTTATATACTGGCATTATGCCTAAGGTATACCTTGCCTTATGGTGTGTGACTTCAGACCACCAGGAGTCCGTTTGGATAAGCGGTTATTGAGAATGGATCAATGGAAAGCAGCCAGGAATTAATTCCCTATACGTCAATGTGAATTTCAGATGAATAGCTCAGAACTGCCGCATGCTGGGTGAAAACGTTGCGTTGTGCCTGTTTGGTATGTGTATATGCATCAGCTGGTATAAGGTCAGATGTATGTGCAAGTCAAATAAGAAAATTTAAGTTTTTTTAGCATTTGAATAATGCATATGTGTGTGTGGGGGGGGGGGGGAATTCTGAGAAATCACTCTGTTTGTGCTTATGTGCTGCGCAGAATTTGAGGAGATTATTCAGATAGGCCTGGGCACTAGATACATAAAATGATGGTAGAATTTCTTCATGAGCAGAAACTGAATTTCGTATCAGCTGGTGTCATTATGAGAGAAAAGCCATGAATTTTTTTCCCTTCACAGGTTAGAAATTTGAACAACGGATAACATTTTCAAGTTTTTTCTCCACGTTTTAGTTAATAGGTTTAGCAATATTTGAAAAAATAGACAGTTAAATGAATTGGAAACAGGCTCAAATGTTGCAGGTCCAAATGGCATTTATATTTATATTCATGCTTTCTTTAATAAATGACAGAAATTGTTGTTTTTTTCAACATCCCCACAAAAAAAGGTGGAAATCATCCACAAAGGACTGAAAGCATAAAATCTACACTAATACCATTAAAAATTATGGCAGTATATTTCCTATAAAAATGGAGGACCGAGTAAATAGTTAAACCACCAACAATCTCCAGGACAAGATGGGGAGGAATGACGTATAGATGGAGAGAGGAAGACAAAGGGAGAATATAACAAATCGAGCACTTGAATCCAGCAAAGTGGCAGCTGCAGATGATCCTGCTACTTCAGGCAGATGCTAAGCCAAGGTCTCCTTATCATAAATGCCAATGGGGGGGGGGGGCGTCACTGAACACAAGTTCAGAGGTGTGAAATGAACATCTGCAAGACACCAGCTTATGTCACATCAACATTATTTTGTGAATGTCGCCCCCCCCCCCCCCCCCCCCAGCAGGGGGGGCAGGTGAGGTAACTCTTCATAACCAGATAATGGATTCAAAAATAAAAAGCATCCATTCCCAATGCTTTTGCAAGACAAAGACATATTGAGCTTTCTGAACTTAAAGAATATTCATTTTTTTCTTCTTTTGTTTGCATGCAAAAAATGACTAGAATCAACACAGTTCTTAAAAAAAAACAAAATGTTTTTTGTCATTGACCAATAAAGACACTGAAGACAAGCACTAGATTAGTGGTATGAAACGCTCTTCTTCATTGGTCCTCTGGCTTTCACAGTACAGTAATCTAAATGTGAGGCAGGCTAAGAACTGGGATCTACTCATAGAAGGGAAACCTTCAAGATGACCTCCTATCTCACGGGTCTCTGACCGCTGGGGTCAAAACCTTTTGAGGCGAAATATACAGAGAGCAATATAAAATCCTCACTGTTATCACGTACAAGACTCAGTTTGGGAATCATTAATATCTGAAAGTGATCAGACTCCATCTGGTCTACAACAGAGAGCAAAACTCTGAAAGTCTGACTTTCCAGGAGTCACACTGACAGAGTTCTGGGAATAGATAAAGGCATTGAATGAGTGAGGCTTTCCCCAACGTCCCATCTATTCTGTTTCTGGCGAGAGTTAATTAATGCTTTATAACGACATTGCCACAGCAACCATGACTGCACTCAAACCTTACAGAAAGGCAGTGTAAAATCAGGGTCAGCTCATCCATTACTACACATAAAGAGGGATTTATTCATACACAAAGCCTACACATTGTCCGTTTAAAAGTCTCAAAATATTAATACAAGTAATAACTGCAAATATAATCTGGAACATGTTTTCAATTACATTTCGCAGGCCACAGAAACATATAGTATTTTTAATAAAAAAAAACTATAATAACATCCTTTTTAGTCATTTAGTGCTTTCTTGTTCAAACTCTAGGAGTTTCCTGAGATAATTTTTTTACTGCGTCTTTTGACAGTGCATGGAAAAACACTAATCTTCACTTCGACATAAAATTAAACACAGAAAGGTTGGACTTTGTCATGTTTAGACGCAATCGTTATGCTAAAAATTAGGCGACAGCGTAGGGCAAATCTACGCGTTAGAAATGTACCGCTACACTAAGTATCAGGCATCTTTACTGATTATAGAAAAAAACATAAGCGCTTCACATAAAAAGCAGTAGATTCAGTGCTGAAAGTATCCACTTTCACTGTGATATTTTACTTAAATTTCAATATCAGCATTTTACTGAAATATCTTTATCTGGACAGGAAGCTATTCTGACCCCGATTTGACACTCTCATACTGTTAATAAAGCACACATGCACGATCTTATATACGATCACACAGTTAACATTTGCGGAAAATACTGATCTGCAATGGCGTTGACATGCACATGTTCCTTTCATGAAATTTAATCGCTCAAAAAAATAAGTTTTATTACGTCAATACACACTGGCACCGCTGAAACTTCCTTTAATAACATTATGACTTTGGGTAAATTGTCAGAGTGCTGTTGCAACAAATTGGCCAAGAATTGTTGTATTATTACCCGGACACTTTGGTACACGTAATTTAAATGTTTGATTGTAGGTGATTATTGCTATAATTATTGTTATTTGTGAGCGATCCGGAGCCAGTGGCAGAGACTCGCACCTCAGACGGCTTATTCGGATATCGTGTAGCTTGCGGCGGACGCTTCACAGCCGAACCACAAGATCCGAGATGAATTTGGAGTAAAAAAAAAAAAAATCGGAGGAAAAAACGACAAGTCTGACAGTGTCTTTACTCAATGTTTAAGCCGTCGATTTGCTGTGGGTCCACGAGGTAGGCTGCAGAAATCGTGATTTCAAAAGGACGGTATAGCCTTATGGAAATCAAACCTTTGTATTTAACCTACTCTATTTACGGAACATGACGACTATTTTAATATAATACACACAACATATAGTAACAAATGTAGTGGTAGGTATTATTATGACATACCTTCATAATTTCAGCCTTTCTCTCGACGTTGTTCCGCGTTGCATGTCCTTTATGATGAATTGATACCGCTTGATTATCGGCGTTTTGCAGGTTATTGCAGCTTTCGCCGTTGGCTGGCAGCCTATCTTAGGGAAACTATAGCGTAACGCAGAAAACTGATTTCACTTGGCCAGAGATGCCATCGTGCTAGTTACCGCCGTTACCGTCCAGAGAAGAAGGCATGCTTTTCTAGCTGCTTTTTTAACAGAACATGGGTCAGATCACATTGCATTACAGCACAATGCCATACTCCCGGGCAGTGGCAATAAGGAAACGGTGATAAAGGCAGCAACACGGACGGAGGTGGAGGGGGGGCTACGGAGAGGAGGGGATATTGTAAAAAGGGGGAGGGGGAGACCGCCTATTGTACGTATGAGGTTGTGCGGTAGTATTCAGCGTGTGTGGCTTATGACTTGCGCCGTACTTTGACTGATTTGTACTAATTCGTTTGCGGCTGCAGATTACGTATTCACCCCCTTCATTTCGGTCTTGTGACTGAATAAGGAACAATGGACGATGGGGGAACAATGACCTACAAGTGGACAGCGTGTCATTTGCTTATACGGCATATCTTCACTAATTTGCCTTATACTCCGCATGGTGAAATATGTATAAATATAGAGTTACTACCTGGCATGTCCATGTTAGTAGATTAGTCCTTCGGGAATGTTAAAGTGGCCTTCTCATTTTACGATTTAGGTGAACTGAAATGCTACTGATATTACTGCAAATGTTTCGGTGTTTCGGCCAAATATGATAATTTTATTGTATGAAGCATTAGGAAGCGGTTCAAACTTAACACTTTGGCAGTGCAGGGTTGTGAGCTCGCTGGCAGCGGCGGAAATGATGGCTTAGTTTTGCTTTTGTTTTGGCTTCGTATGACATCATCCCCCGCTTTGCTCTTCAATGTCACCTCTTTGACTTTTCATTAAGTAAGACTTCTAGCCAGATTTAGCCAGGAGGTCTTCGATGGCAGCCCATGTGCAACGGAAAATATGTTTCAGATTGGAATTTTAAAAGGTTTCGTGGTTTAATTGGTAAATGGGTTTTCATCGTGCGGGCTTTCTAAAAGAATGGTTAAAATAAAGAATATGGAAAATATTAAGTTTATTTCACTTTCCCCCTCTCGTTTTACCATTACTTTTTTATAAGTGAAGATGTGTTTACTTTTCACTAGCTTTAATTATACTGCTGCCGAGTGACATAACTTTGGCATAAAAGGATGATATGTAACTGATTTATAAATTGTAAGCTGAGTACCATATATAACGGTGACAATAAAATCTTTTTGAGGTGATACGTCTATATTTGTTTTGATGTTTCTGTATAGTTGAAGAGAAATGGGTTTGTTTCGAGTGCTTACCCATCAAATGCAGCAATATCTTTTGTAGTCTTATTAATTGACTGTTTTTTCCCCTTTGCTAATGATTCATTGCCCTCCCTAAGATACTGCTCACAACAGCACAGCGCCATGCGAGAGTCAGCGCAGTGCTCTGCACAACTAAAACACTCTATCTATCACTCTCTCTCAACACAAACCACATTTCCATTATGGAACTCAAGATTCAAAATGGAAAAGCAGTATCTTATGTGGTTTTGACTCCTGTGTTGTCATTATACAGAAACTGGTAAGTGTTTTCCTCTCTTATGCCTACACACGAATCATGCCGCAAGATATATATGATGCAGAATATATATGATATATAATGTTCTATATTCTAAATATGCCTACTGTAGTAGAGCGAAGGGAGTCACACTCATTCCTGTACAGAAGGCATCTAAATTTCTACTATCTTGCACTTAAAATGTGGAAGTATGCTCGAGTTCATGTATGATGGTTGATCATTCACTAAGGGATCACGTCATGGGTTTATTAAGGCAATTTATTTAGTAATTAACTGAATTACTGTTAATGTACCGAAGATTTATTACATGCTATCTATCTAAACATAAAGGGTAAGGTGGGGGCACTCTGGAGAGGAAAACAATCGATCACCAAGTGATTTGCATACACGGCATTTTACAGTTACCAATTAACAATGAAAGCAGAACTGCAGGAGGAAATTTGAATACACACCAAGTACACACACAAACCTGGTCCAGCATACAAGTCTGCCATCTCATAGGTGTGAGTTTTATTTCACATAGAATACAATGCAGTCTTTCCACCATGGACTGAAGCCTGTTTGCTTCAGATCTGCTGCCATTATACTGTGCTGTGGAGTTGGCTGATTGTGCTGGTTTCATGTAAGCCCTGAAGTACTCCTGGAGACTTTGTTTACCGTAAACAGAACCTGTTCTGTAGCACACACTCTGCAGACAAAGTGAGAAACAAATACTTTCACAGGAGCAAACCCCCGGTCAGATGCTGACTCACTAAGAACGCGCAAGCTGCATTTCACTCCTACACAGGCCCCTTTATTTAAAATTTGGCACTTCTCCGTTTTTAAGGTCCAGACAACTCCAGAGTTATCAGCAGCTCTGTTTCTGCAGGGGAAAAAAAAAGTACAGCTGCCATATTTGGACCAGGAGAGCGTGCGACATGTCGGGGAGAAAACAGTCACACTTCAATGATTTGATACCAGCGTGATCAACAATAATCCCCATTTACTCTTGGATGACGGCCTAAGCAAAAACTGATTGAGATTTTTTTTAAAAAAAAAGGGGGGAGAAAGAAAAGCAAAAGGGGGATAGGAAGAGAGTGGAAAGGCAATGGTCAGAGAGCGAGAAGAAAAGTCGGTTAAACATAAACAGGGAAAGCATGTGAGAAACATTAAAAGCGTTACTCACAAGAGAGTTAAACCTGTTACCCAGACACCATATGCTAACTATATAAATAATAAGATGGAATCAGCCAGCATGAAGAGCTGTGGCCCACAAGATTCTTTTCTGAACATAAAAAATGTTGTGACTGGTTAGATGTAGCTAAACCTTTTGTTTTGCATTGTTGTTTTTTTGGTCAGAGCTGCCTTTTCTTTACAGGAATTATCCGTATCACCCTCCCCTATCCAGCAAACTTCTCTAATGCAGGCACCTCTTCCCACCTCCCCCCCCCCCCCCCCCCGAATCACGCCGATGACAAACACAGTGCTGCATGTTGAAATTTGACTAAGTGGCCAACACCTGCACTATTTATATGTTCAGCTTCCTTGCAGATAATCAGATGCAGAACAATCAGTAACGGTGGTTACTGTGAGACACAAGTTCGTTTCCATGGCAACAGCTCAGGATACCCAAACTGCATATATAAAGGAACTTTCCAATGCTAGTGGCTCTAGTGTAAAAAAAACATGGTACTAGCTATTGTAAATTATTTCAAATGGTATTCATTCATTTGGCCATAGAATAACTTGTTTGATCACCTTAAACAAGGCAGAATATAAACACCTTGCATGAGTACGATAAAGCATGAGCGAAAAGCTCCTCTCACAGTAAAGACTGCAGTGTTGGGAGCTGAACTGCTACAAACATTGGTTTTATTCACCTTTATAAAACTTCAATCTGTGCCTTTTGTGGTAAATGAATTGCTTGTTAACAGCTTAAAGAGTAAGTCTTTTTCATGGTTTTGTATGAATAAATCAAAGCTAATAATGCATATAGGAATTAGAGGATGTTATACCAGTATGAAACCAAAATGATATACATATAAATGGTATGGAATTGATGTACCACAGAATATGAGTAGGAATTACACCACTTGAAGTTACCTATCATTTATAGCATAGAATTATCAAGTGTAGGAGAGTGGCCTCACACCTCTAGGGTGGTGAGTCCTGCTGATGCCTCTACAGTAAGTTGCACGACCTCCCTCTGTCTGCCTGGGTATCTTCCCACACACCAGAAACATGCAGTCATTTGGACTGGTGCCTATGGAGAGCTCATAGTGTGGCATGATGTGTGAGTGTGCACCATGAATGGACTGGAGAGTCCTGCAGGGGATCTCATGCCTGTGCCCAGTGCTTTCTGCGTACAGAAGGATCGGTTATCGAAGATGGATGGATTACTAATACCAGGCTGTCTGTGGTAATAGGATATAGATAAAAATGTAAGATAATGACAGGCTTGTAGATGTTTTTCTGTGTTCCTGCAACAGCTCAATTTGTTGTAAAAATGAGGGCTATAAAATTATTATTGCATGGCACCCAGGAAGAGGATTTAAGGATAAATTTCCCTGAACATATTCTTGATTGATTTTGAATTAAACAGACTATGACGAGTCTGTTGGACTGTGGCTAAGTTTAAGGGCCAAAGATTATTTCTTGTTCTAACTGTGAAGTCTTTACTCTGGCCATTGCTCTGAAACAGGTAGGAGTACTGGTACTAATCAAAATGTACTGACCTTCACCATTTCCAGAATCTAAGCTAGCTCAATTTGCTCATTTCTTTATAAATTAAATAGCACAAATCAGTAAAAAAAAAAAAAAAAAAAAAAAAAAAACCAGGTCACAATATTTCTGAATATTGTTTTGTTTGAGGTCTGTGCACTACAATGACCAAAACGTGTATGTTTTGATTGTAATACTTATTTATATGTATGTTATTTGCAATGCAATTTTTCATCATGGTAAACTATGTGGACTGAATTTGTATCCAAGTCAAAAGTGGGGAGAAAATGTCACTTTTAGTGTCATTAGAGGAAACCCAGAAGTTTTAATTCCAAATAGGCTAAAATACAGACGTTCTGTAAATGGCTGTTTTATTGTCAATGCCCCGTGAACTATCATTAGTAATTTCACTAATAACTTTTTTGCTCTCATTTATTTTGAACAAAATACTGCTTTTGTAATTATGGCAACAGTGAAAACAGTCAGTGTTAAGTAACAGCTGTGCGCGTTTGTAGTTCTCATGCAGTTTTAAAGTCAGTCTTTTACATTTGTTTATATTTAGCTTTGCTCATAACTGTATTCTTATAGCAACTGTTGTGAATTGGTCCAAGCCTAATTTTTGCTTGTCCATGCACACAAAAAGTGTTAAGGATTCGACGGATTCTATGCAAGACAGCGCGATAATGACAGATTGCAGCATTTAGTCAAAATCCGCAGGGCAGTATTGTCTCCACCAGGGGGCATTATAATCAAGAGACCGCTAAACAAAGGACACGCAAAATTCTGTAGGGGTTAAGCATTTACAGTACTTCTTGTTAGACGCAGTTAAGCCTTATTTTTTATGCAAACGATCTATTGCAGGGACGGCACGGTGGTGCAGTGGTTAGCACTATCACCTCATACCTCTGGGACCTGGGTTCAAGAGAAAACCTAGAAACCCGCCATGGCTCCATGTGTGTGGAGTCTGCATTTTCTCCCCGTGTCGTCGTGGGGTTTCCTCAGGATACTCCGTTTCCCCCCCCCCCCCCCCCCCACAGTTCAAAAAACAAGCTGAGGCTAACTGTTATTACCAAACTGCCCGTGGTGTAAGTGACTGTTGTGTTACTGTGCCCTGCGATGGGTTGGCGCACCATACTGGGCTGTTCCCCGCCTTGCGCCCGCAGCCTCCGGGACAGGCTCAGCCCCACCCCCGACGCTGCATAAGACAAGTGCTTTCATTAAATTGATGGATGGATGGAAGATCTACAGCCATACAGAAGAATTACCGCAACAAACTGCATACTTACTTGCAGAACTAACACGCAGAATACCCCCTTCTCTTATTAAACTTGTTTTTAAAATGGAAATCATATTATCTCATCTCGCCGCACCATTGATTGCCTACACAGCCGCGCAATCGTCCCTTACTATCCCCCTTACGTCATTCGCAACCCGGCTCATCGCCACCCTGATTGGCCGAGCGCTTCCTGAAAGAGGAAAGATAAATTGACAGAAGCTGAAAAAAAGACCTTATGAAATGTTAATCTGGTCAATGCTTGCAAAGAATACATTTCAGAGACATAACATAAGCTACATAGGTAATATATGATATGCCGGTTATGTGAATTTCCTTGAGGGATTACCCCGCCTCCAAAGCAGGCGCCGATCCCCCGACCTGTGTGTCCGCGGTGACAGTGCACCATTAGCGGGCGACATCCAGCGTAGCTTATGCGCTCTTATGCGATTGGTGTGGAGCAGAAGCGGGCAGTCAAGTGCCTCATTACTTAGACGTGACGTCTGCTCACCGGCGCTGCTCCAACATGGAGGAATACGCTCGTGAGCTTTAGGAAACTCAATTATGACAATGATGTAGCAGTGGGACATAGGAGTTTATTATAGTATTATTTCAGCTTATATCTGCTCGTCTTGCTGCATTTTTTTTATACCAGCTGCCAATTGATTGCCATTTAATTGAGGTAGCCAGGTACCATCTGTGGCATTAACGTCATGGAAATAGTGAGAGGTCGTCTCCGCTTGTGTTTCGTGACTGTTAATGTGTTTACCTGGTGCATATTTTTGGAAGTTATATTTAAGATATGTGTATGTGTCAGCATTAACCAATGAATGGGAATAAAATGCAGAAAGTATAACGCTTTTGGAAGTTTTATGAAAAAGTTATTTATACATACACACACACACAGAAACACATACATTGCCCTTCCCCTTGAATTAATATTGTTTTTATAAAGCAGTTAGTACCCAGTGTCATATTTCTAATTTAGGAATAAATTATTTCTTATATAACCGAAGAAAGTTACGTGCTATTCTGTAACAAATGCCTTTTTCTCAGCCCTAATCCATTCTCCCCCACGCCGCCAATCCCTGGGGAACAGCAGAGGGCTGTGACGGTGCCTTTACCATGGGTGTATTCCAGGCTGTCAGAGGCTTCCGGAATGCCCGTAACGTACGTCAGGAACGTTGACGCTGCGTCCCCAGGATTCAGTCCACCAGTATTACAATTTTAAATTTTTTTTTTCCAGGAATGTGTGTGTGCTATTGATATTAATGCCCAGCTCGCTGTCTTTGTGCAGGGACTGTGGAGCAGGTTGAAAGGCAGGGCAGTGCCAAGCTGGTGAAGGCACGATCACCACAGATCGAGGGCACATCACCCCAAGGGCATATCTCTGAGTTGGGCATTGGGTTACAACCCCCCTCCACAATTTACACCCATGTGCCACCGATCTGTCTTGCCTTTTTGACCCACGTGCTCCTGCCTCACGCAGTGCTTATTCAGGCTGCCACCTTGTGCTGAGGCTCTACATTCTGACCGGGTGGTCGGTACCGTGCAGCCTGACTCTGTGATTTGCTGTGTCACAGCAGCACTTCAGCGCATTGGCGCAGCATCGGCATCTGTACTCCCCCAGGCAACATTGCTGTGCGGGGAGGGCTGTTCTCCGCCAGTGACTGCGGGTTGGTTCACCTCTGGGGGAAGGAGGCCCCTGGAACTCTATCGCCAGTGGGGCTGTGACTGGGGCTGTGCTGGCTGGCGCTGTGAGTAGGCGTAGTGAGTAAACCTCGCAGTGCTCTTCCTCATACCCTGGGCTGCAGATCCTTTTAAATTTCCGGTACATTCTCACTCAGTGCCATCCTGTTACGGCACACTTTCCATGGTAAACTTTCCATGATGCATGTGGAATGTTTCTGCTTTCACTGTGGTGTGGTGATGTACGTGATGGGAATGGAAACAATGTCTAACTTTTTGGAAGTTCCATAAATAGCCCAATAGATGAATCTCTAGTACTGAGTAAAGCAGCTGCTGTGTCACAAAATGAATGTAAGTAATGGAGCTTCAGATGGATCAAGCATCACAGCTAAGGCTCAGGTCAGCCATTGCCATACACATACGCTAATGGCTACCCCCTAATGGCACTGCTCCCTCACACACAGGTGGACCCCTGGCCATGAGCTTAGCCATGAGGGGGGGGTGGGGCATTCTTCCAGATATACCACACAGCAGTTTCAGAGTCGTGAGTAAGGCCGGGGGTGGGGGCTATAGAAGAGGATGGCTCCGCAGCTGCACTCATTTTAAGTAAAGGTGATATTGGACAAGAGAGACAAATCAGTCAGTGAATGACAGAAGGACACAGTGACACCAGCATAAAATCTCTCACTGCTTGCTGCTGTATTTTTGAGATTTATTCTGCTTCTCTGGTACAGCAAGTCCCTTCCCTGTGGATCATAAGCAGCTCCCCCTAAAAGACCAGCCACAGAGAAGCTGTTGGTTTGGACAGAACCAGTAGAGGCAGCTCTGTGCGTCTGTCCTAATGCTGGAGGAAGACAAACAGACACAGCGGTCCCGGTTACAGCAGACATGCCCACCGCAGAAGCACAGATAGTGTGGTTCTATAGTTATAAGTTTGTTGTTGGAAAAAAACTTTTAATTAAATGAAGTTTGTGCATATGATTTTTTCATGTGTGTCATAATCAGATTTCAAATTGTGATACCTTATTTAGGATAAATGTATTAGAAAAGAGTGTCTAATGTCTGGAATGGGATGATTTAACCATGAAAATGTTTTATTCCTGAAGTTTTATGCTGCGGGCTGTGATATTGATAGCACAGGCTTTACATGCTGGTAACTGCACGCCCCTGCAGGGTATCTGCTACCCCCGCCCTGTGCTCCCTGCATAGGCCATACCTCAGTTCTTTAATGGCAGCCCCCAGGACACAATCACAAGCAGCCCCAGAATGGTCCAAGAATCACTAATCATCAGTTACTGTACAAACTGGATGAAATTGGTCAGTATTTAGTGGGTTTACAGGACTTCTGCAAACCCAGGAACTCTCCTGATTTCCTTTGCTCTGTAATACAGAGCTTAGATCGGGGTATCTACTCTTTTGGGACATTAATTGTATGCAGGTTGCTGCAGTACTTAAATATTTAAACACTCGATTCGATACAATGATTTAATTTACTAAACTAAGCTATCCTTTTGGTTTCAGAATTGTGCTTGCTTATAGGTAGCTGGAAGACTTGCGTACATTGTGTCCTGACAAGAAGAGAGTGGAGCATCTGTGTCTGCTGAAATGATTATGCCGAATGACCAGTTTTAACTGGATATTAGTCTTTTGCAATAGTCACCCAGTCCTGAATAAGTCATTTTGTCAGACTGGTATCACCGCCACCGTGATTCTGTTTTCCTGTTTTCCACAGTGCAGTCTTACACCTCTAGTTTCTGCTGAGGCGTTTTCACTATTGATTCCCAGCTGCACGTGTAACGCCCCTTGGCCATTGCCCTCTCCGTTGTCATACTTCAGCACTTTAGCTGTCTGTAACCCCCCCCCCGCCCACGCCCCACCCAGTCACACATTCCTATGATTCCCCTGCTTCTTCAATAATTTCTCTGGAACTGGAGTTGAAACCTTGGACTGGTTCATATTGTCTCCTGTGGATTTCAACTGTTGTAATCGAACATGCTTCATGTACCATGATTTATTTATGCCTAATTATTTGATTGATTAATTACGTGGCTAATTAAACCTTTTCAGGAGTGTGACAGGTACACTAATGGTATTACATGATAATTAACCAATCAACCAATTAATTATTTTGTAAAATTTATTTATAAGCGATAAGTAAGTGCTATCTGTGAGCAGGGGCGCCGTAAAGGGGAGGAAAGCTAGGACGATTCCAAGGGCCCCTGAGTGACAGGGGCCCTAAAAAATTAGGAAAATAACTGGATTGGGTTGGACTGGGGGGCCTAATATGATATGCTTTCATGGGGCCCAAAATCTCTAGCAACGCCCCTGTCTGTGAGACCTGTAGCTGATACCAGTGGGCTGGACCATTGAAACTGGGATTTTTTGTCTTGTAACCAGAGAATAAGCTGTGAAGTCAGGGAATTGGCAGCAAAAGGTCTTGGAAAAGGTCACCAGCAGCGAAGAGATGTTCATGTAGAAGTATTTTTATGCCAGTTTGATGCTGAGAATAAAAAAAATTAAAACTAATTATTTTGCAATTAAATGCATGACTGCTGTTATTTAATACCTTCTATGAGATGGCTTGTGACTAAAACCACATCCATATCCAATACCCAGCTCATAACTTCACAAATCAGGCCCTTTTACCACACATAGAGAGGCAGCTGCTGTATTCCTCCAACAAGCTGGCTTATAGCACTTTACCCTACCAGCTCTTTCTGTCTTACGCCAGGGTGTTTTTCAGGTATTTGGTACTTAGTATCCATGCTCAACCTGGACCCTGCTTATTGAGGTAGAGTATCCATACTCCACCTGGACCCTGCTTATTGAGGTAGAGTATCCATCCTCCACCTGTACCCTGCTTCTTGAGGCAGAGTATCCATCCTCCACCTGTACCCTGCTTCTTGAGGCAGAGTATCCATACTCCACCTGGACCCTGCTTATTGAGGTAGAGTATCCATCCTCCACCTGTACCCTGCTTCTTGAGGCAGAGTATCCATACTCCACCGGGACCCTGCTTCTTGAGGTAGAGTATCCATACTCCATCGGGACCCTGCTTCTTGAAACTTCTCGAATGTTACACATGCTATACTCCACCAGCAGGTTAATATGGATGGATGCCAGGGGCCGTCAGTCCTGATCTGTGCTGTCGAGATTTTATTTAAATGTCATGTATACTTAATATGGCATCCTAATACCCACTAGCTGTGAGAGCCCATCTAGTATCACTGCATGATGATAGTCTGCTGAGCTGCTGGTCATGTGACTGGGAGTGAGAAAAATCAGTAGCAGACCTTTTCAGTTTCTCTCAGGAGTCACATTTATATACGGTTTACATTCCTCTCCTAAAGCACTGCCAGATTATTTACCAGTAGTTTGGTCCAATAATTGTAATGTGTAAAATAAAAATAATTTAGCTTTTTGTATGAAACATGGAGAATGATGTATTTCTGATGCTCATAATGACATTAAATTTGACAGGGATTAAATAAGAAAATCCTTTGCGAGTTGTGCAGAGACTGTAAAAAATTACTGTGCAGGCTTTTTGCATGTTCCTGTGTGTGAGGAAGGGTTTATCTTAAAAAGAATGTCCTGTGTGGATTTTTAAATGAGATAAAGCATGGTTTATGTGAATCTGCATGTCCTGTATCAAGGTCCTGTTTACAAAAGCATATTACTTTTGGAGATAATATCCACGTACATAAAAAGCCCTACGGAACTGAATGCCACCGGTGTAATATCCACACTGTCATCCATCCATGTTCTGTTGTTAAGTGTAAGATGTACTTTTCAGAATTCCTGATTTTCCTGAATAATTTGTTTCAAAGTAGAGTTTTGCTTTTTTTCTCAAACCAAGGTGAGTCCGGCAGCAGGGAGCCATTGTGGGTGAGACATCTGGGTTCCTTTTCCTTCCGTCAATCTTCACTGGTGTCAGCTACCGGTCAGGCACCTCTGAGACCATGAGCCGAACTGAGTGAACAGCACGCTTCTCCAAGCATAATAAGTACCCTGATGAAGTCTGCATTCCACAGACTGTCAAATAGCAGGTGGCTGATGGAACCCAAGGGAGGTGTTCACTCATCTCATCACTTGCTCATTCAGTCTCATAGAAAGTAAATTTTCATATGATTGTTTGCCATTCATAGCACTGGTGGACTCAGGGGGGAGCAGGGAGGCAACAGCCCCCCCCCCCCCCACGCCAGTGTCCACATGGCTGAAAATCCATTGCTAAAGTGCCCTTTAGAGTGGTGCCCATCACATGATTTAGCGCCATCTAGGGTGCCCCCATGTGAGTCAATGTCCCCTATGAACCAAGACATTGTGAAGTGTCTTAATGAGAGCCCTTCTAGTGGAGAAAACGTGATGCAGTGTCGTAAGGAGAGCCCTTCTAGTGGAGAAAACGTGATGCAGTGTCGTAAGGAGAGCCCTTCTAGTGGGGAAAACGTGATGCAGTGTCGTAAGGAGAGCCCTTCTAGTGGAGAAAACGTGATGCAGTGTCGTAAGGAGAGCCCTTCTAGTGGAGAAAACGTGATGCAGTGTCGTAAGGAGAGCCCTTCTAGTGGAGAAAACGTGATGCAGTGTCGTAAGGAGAGCCCTTCTAGTGGAGAAAACGTGATGCAGTGTCGTAAGGAGAGCCCTTCTAGTGGGGAAAACGTGATGCAGTGTCGTAAGGAGAGCCCTTCTAGTGGGGAAAACGTGATGCAGTGTCGTAAGGAGAGCCCTTCTAGTGGAGAAAACGTGATGCAGTGTCGTAAGGAGAGCCCTTCTAGTGGGGAAAACGTGATGCAGTGTCGTAAGGAGAGCCCTTCTAGTGGAGAAAACGTGATGCAGTGTCGTAAGGAGAGCCCTTCTAGTGGGGAAAACGTGATGCAGTGTCGTAAGGAGAGCCCTTCTAGTGGAGAAAACGTGATGCAGTGTCGTAAGGAGAGCCCTTATAGTGGGGAAAACGTGATGCAGTGTCGTAAGGAGAGCCCTTCTAGTGGAGAAAACGTGATGCAGTGTCATAAGGAGAGCCCTTCTAGTGGAGAAAACGTGATGCAGTCCCCTATACCATGTCCTTACAATGGAGTAAACCAGAGGTGTAAAGTAGCAAACCACAAATACTTTGTTACTGTATTTAAGTGGGATTTTTTCCCATTTTACTTGATTATATGTTTTGCAGCTTTTCTTTTCACTTCTCACAACATTTCTGAGCCGAATAATAACTCTTTACTCAGATACATTCTGCACGACCATTATTGCTCACCCAATTAAACTGCCGGTGAGTTGGACTGCACGATTCTGGGTGGAACATGAACTGCGATATTTTTTCGCTCAGAATCAGGACTGTGATTTTTTCTATCTCTCTCTTATTAGGCTAGGCCTATTATTTAGCATTACATATTGACTTTATGGGGATGGAACAAACAATACATAGAGATGCACAATATACTGTAAGTTATTGGTTAACATACTGAAATAATAGAGATGATTGCATTCTTCTGTAGTGGAGAATGAGGGTTTTAAGTGGTCTAAAAGCACCAACCCCAGTAGATCGATTTTTCATTTTCCACAGAATAAAAATGTTGCCACATGCCCGTAGTGCCATAACTGATGTTCCCTCACAATGCAGGTAATGTGCCTCATTCTGGACTCTTTGAGCGACTGCTCGTTCTACACAAAGTCAAGCCAGTGATACCCAAGGATTCTCCAAAGAGAGACACAGTACTGAAGGAGTGCAGTCTTTGTCTCAGGTCACTGGATAGGGTCCATTTTTCACAGCCATACAATTAGACAGGACTCTAAAGACTTGGACCTTCATCCTCTTGCAAAGATATCAGGAATGCCACACACCCCTTTCTAGTGACCTCATGACCCCCCCATGCTCTCCCAATCCGTCCACTGACTTTGCAAGAAGAGTCACCAGAGACATGAATGTTGTTACCAAGGAAAGTGAAAGTTGATCCTCTCTCTGCAGACAGACACAAAGCTGACAGATGTCCAAGAGGTCTTGGATTTGATCCAGGATAGATGCCAGCTGAGAGACTCAGACTCTTCGCTCATTCTCTCAAGATCCCCGTTCAGATCCTCCTTTGACTCAGCAAAGATCACAACATCGTCAGCCAGGTCAAGATCAGTAAATCTATACTCACCAACAGATGCCCCACAGCCACTGGATCCCATGATCCTGCTCAACACCCAGTCCATGCAAGCCACTGAACATAGTAGGAGCAAGAACGCCCCCCTAACAAACCCCAGAATCCACTGGAAAGAGCACAGAGGTTTTGTCTTCACAATATTTGTGTTTGTGCTCAATGAGAATCCTCTTTGCCAGGATATGGTCAGTGGTAGACTACATAGATGTAAAATGAGACTGTTCTGGTCGCTGGTAGGCGACCAAATGATCACGGACACTGTTGAGGATGACCCTAGCAAGGACCTTGCCCGACAGTGAACTGTGTTATCCCTTATAGTTACCACAATCCAGGCGATCACTCATCCTTTTACAAATAGGAACAGCAAGTCAGTTCCTGTCAGTTTGGATGACTGCTGTCTCCCAAAAGGAAGCAAAGATTGCATGCAATGCCAGTTTTAAGCCTCGTTCATACTTTACTTTTCCATGTGGCTTTCATACACTTTCAGACTGGGGATGGTCATGCGCACAGCAGTTTGTGTTCATACTACATTTGACTGCGGATGCAGATTGTTGCGGTCAATGCATGCATACAGCAGTGATATTCCACCATACCAGAGTGCAGATGTATTGCACAAATACAAGTACAAACACAAGCAGTGTAGTGCAACAGGTAAACTTTTATGAAGAGGTTTAAAGTTATTGGTCAAGGCTTGGGAGGTTTTATGGTAATAAGGTATACAGTACTATGGTATTGTTAAATTCTTATGGCAAAATTAGTAGCTCCCCCACTCAGTTGGCAAATTTTATTGCAAAAATGCCAGAATAGTGCTGCTTTTCAAAATGTCTTTGGCAAGATAGGTGTGGAAGCATTTGGCTGGCCTGCACAAAGCAATCCCACTGAACACCTATGGGATAAACTGGAAAGTCTACTATGAGCCACAGCTACTCGCCTGACATCAATGCTCAACCTCACTAATGCTGTTGTGGCTCAAATTCCTACAGCCACAAGTGTAGGATACTATAAGGTGTACTCGTGCGAGTCCGTACTATTAACAAATTATGCTGCTAAAATCAGTATAATGAAAGACACGTCATCTACTTTCCCAAACTCCTAACTGGAAAGTTGGATTCTGAAAAGTAGTGACCCAATTTTACCGCTAGAGGGAAAAGCTCACTTGAGAGAACAAAGAACAATGTTAAATGATGTATTTGTGGAGAATTGAACATGAAATACGAGCTCACACGGAAATCTGAGCTTTTCTTTATTTTGTATTTTAAAGATCCCTTGAAAAAGAACAAACTAACTGATTTGTGTGTAGGTGTAATTCGTGTGTAATAAATAACATAATGGTCTTCCTTATCCATTTTGTTGTACTTGTGCATTTCTGTGTTACAAATTGCGATAAAAGTCTAATAGAAAATAATTATAATATCAATCTAATAGTATTTTTTTCATTTACACAGAGCTATGTAACACGATATTTCTGTCGCCATTTCATTTAACCGGCTCTCGTGCCGCCCCCTCCCTTTAATAAGTTTCTAGGCTACCATCCCCTTTAAACGACTCAATTTTTCTCTAATCCTGAATTGATGGTTAAGAGGAGAAGACACATAGAGAACAGAACCGGAAAATACGTTTGTTAAAACGTTTGGGACCCTTTAGAAACGATCCAAAATAAGTACGCCACTCATCCATTAAAAAAATCCTCAATTCCGATGAAACCGCATAGTAGATTAATTTCCCTTTTCATTTAATGGATGCTAATTGGGAATATTTACATTGAAATGCAATTAGGAGTCTACTAAAGAAAACCAAAAATTATTTAAACAGCTATGCTTCTCGTAGAAGCATGTGAAGTTGGAAAAGCTTAGAGCACCTTGCAGAGCTGGGAAACTACAGAAAACTGAAGTGAAGAAGATCATGCATTTTTCACCGTGAGGTAACGGTCCAGCTGTGAAGCTCCGACATGTACGACGAAAACCGAAAAAGTAAGTTTTTACCATTTCGTTTTTATAATTTGTCTATTTTAAAATTTATATTGGATTTCAATATATTTGTGCAAAATTGTCAGTTAAACTGAAAGGCAAACATGCATGGCATAATTGAACAAATGGTCTGGTCCTCCGGGTTTAGGGTTATGGTCATCGGGGCGTTTGCATAAAGATTAGTAACCCGTCGTGTTATTTACAGTTTAATGATCCCTGCTATTACATTTGGTTTTAATAATAACTCCGATATCACGTGAAGGTCTTCGGGTTCAGATTAAAATAATACTTAATGTCGTGTTACTACTTTTGACTTTGACAGTTTTCCTAATTCGTCTTCGGTATTTATCTTACTCTTCTATAGGCTAGATTTTATTCCTTAGCTCTCAATGCGCATCCATATATGTCCATTATATTTCTGTATTTATTTGGATTGGTAAATGGTTATGCATATGTTGACTGATTAACTTTAATGTACTACTATACAGATGTATTTGCGATATTTATAAATCATGTTTCTTTCTTCTATTATAAAGTGTAATTGTTTTTGTGAATTTAAAAACATGTTAAAGCTTTTCAACGCACGCACGAAATGCACCAGACCATGAATCAACAGATCACGCATACCGTCACAACAAAGCATTAGTAGCATAGGCATACATAAATATATATTTTTTTCTAAATTATTGACTATTTTCACTTGATTTTTATAAATAAGCTTTATAGCAAAAATCCTTTAGTTACTATGATATGGCCGAGATTAATCACGTAATATAATAGGGGTAATACTTGGAGACAGAATAAACCTTCAAAATTAAGAAGTACTATATCTTCTTTAACAACATAGTCTGTTTTTTATATTACTATTGCAAGATCCTCCTCATGGTCTCAGTTAATTCTACAAAGGTTGGAGCACAATTAATGCAGTAATTGCAATTTTTTCTGTAAGGGATAACTTTTATGTGAATTAATAATAACATGCAATAACACAAAATTTCACTGAAATGTCATTAAGTCCTTAAAAGATGAGTGTGTGTTACTGGATTTGTGAATGGAGACAAGCTTAAAATACACTAGCGTGTATATTTCCAACCCAGCTCCATACTTTTAACTGCTGGCAGCTTTGGAGTAGTGCGTGCTTGATAAACGTCTTTGCATCAACCTGTGGTTTTATGTTAAGGTCATGGCCTTCATCCTTCTTTATTCGTGTCTGTGGCCCCAGTTTCACATTTCACAGTCTGTTCCATTTACTGTGTCTATTCACTATGGTGTTGGTTCGATTTTTACGGGATGGGGAGGGAGGACATTCCGGCAAATTCACAATATTGAAAAGCAGACCCATGTCCCACGAAGAGACCGACTCCTGGGCTGAAATTAGCACCAGACACCTACTCTAATGAGGCTAATCCTGGAAGACGTTTTGTCTGTTTCATCAATAGGTGCTAATGTAGTGGGAGCTGTATACCTCCTTTTTGGTAAGTTAGATTTCTTACTAAAACCCATTTGTGGGGTGTTGCTCATTTGATAGCAAGGTTATTCCCCTCCATGAAAGGAAATATACATTGTCATTCGTTCATTGTTCTGCTCCACTGAGTATAGTAAAAACATCACATAGCACACAAAAGACAGACTGTTTATATTATTTTATGCTTTTCCAGCTTTTTGGTACGGTTGATACAAACGCTGATATGAGAATGTTGTTTTAATGCAGCTAGCTAGCAAAGATTTTTCAGAAAACAAAAAAAACATGTTTTTAAGTAGCTTGCGCTGTAATAAAATTTCCTTTTGATGCGTAAGAAGTCACATTAGAACAAGCTGAATAATTAGTGGATTTTGTAAAATACTGGGTTGATGGAAGGTTCCAGACTGACTGTCTGGGTGTGCATGGCTTTCTGTGATGTCAAGTCTATGGCAACTGACTGCTTTCATACAGGTGCATTTCCAGTTGTTTTTTGGTATTTGGGACAAAACTGATTACTGGGTTAGCGTCAAGTATTACCTTACACAAAAGTTTTGTAAACATTTTCCCAGAATATTCCAGAATTTTTCTTAAAATTGCTGGAAGCACGTGGTTAAAGTATAGTAATTTCTGCATTTGTCTATTTTGCAGAATTGTACTGGTGGAAGAAATGCTTTTATCTTAAATTGAGTGCCATTGAAGTTCTTTGAAAGTGCGTGTTGTTTGCAGCCTATCCTGTCCTTTGCCGCCAGAGTCGTCCTCTTTTGAATCACGGCCTTCATGCACAGGGTTGCCAACTTTAATCAGCTGGCTGACATGAGATTTTCAATTCCAGACAAGTTTGCACATGTATTTACATGTATGTAACAGTCGCATTACATTGCATTGGGTTTGCAAAGTACTCCAGCACTTTTGGTGTTGGTAATATTATGCTTATAATGGAATAACTATAGATTTGCGGTAAGATTTCTTGCATGAGTGTGAGTCTGAAAGCACAAGAGTCACGCCAGATGCGTGAGAGTTGGTAACCCTGCATACAACATACCTGGGCGAAAAATATGTCCTTCTCTATACACATTAAAAGAATTTCCCTGGCGACACAGCTTCCTATATTGAGGCACTAAATTGCATCTTTGTTAAGTGGGTTGGATTTTGAGACATCACAGCTTCCTGTATTATCACAATACTTAGATATCAGATACTGAAGTTCTTTCATTTACACCAGAGTGGTCTAGAAATGCAGCTTTTGTATCTGTTATCAGCTAACGGCTGTCATCCTAATTCCAAACTGACACTAGGCTAGAAATGGAAGGTACTTATAAGTACACATTATAAATTGAAAGGATATAATTAATTTTGACGAAAATTAAGACACAAATTTTACGGTACCAAGTTCACCCTTTTAAATAATATTATCCTTTTTTGTTGTCTGTCTCTTTATGTTGAGCGTAAAGTAATTTCTCATTTCTGAGCCATCACCTTAAAGGTATGACAATGCCCACCTCTGTCCCTTTAAGAATATGGTGCTGCAGCTGCTCATTCTGTCCAATCCCTCATCTGTGCAGTCATCACTCAGATGTGCGCTTGTTTTCATAACGCTGGGAAAATGAGTGTTCTGGTTGCTGCTTTGTACATGGATCACATTTAGTAAACCATTCTTCCAACTTCAAAATGCTTATCCTGGTCAGGGTTGTGAGGAAGGGGGTTGTGTGTGGGGGGGGAGCTTATTCCACACAGCAAAGAGTAGAAGGGACGCCAGTCCATCACAGAACATATATACACACAGTCACACACACATGCTACATACACTATGGGCAGTGTAGATTGGTGTTTCTCAACCCAGTGCTCAGGGACCCCCAGACGATCCACTTTTTTTGCTCCCTCCCAGACAGTTCACATTTTTGCTCCCTCCTGAGGTAGAGAGGGAGCAAAAACATGGACTATCTGGGGGCTCCTCGAGAACCGGGTTGAGAAACATTGGTTTAGAGACCTCAATTAGCCTAACCTGTCTTTGGATCACAAGAGGAAACCAGAGTAGCCAGAGGCAACTGAAATGATGCAAGGAGAACATGCAAACATACACACACACACACACACACACACACACAAAGCAGTGGAAGGATTTCAGCCCCCGGCCCTGGAGATCTCCACTGAGCCACCATGCCACCCTCATTTAGTAAAACGACTCTTTTAAAATCTAGTAAATCAATGATTCCTGACTCCTGCAGAGCTTTCTGTCCTCCCACTTCCCCTCATTCTCATGGGTCCAGTCGGTAGGAAATGCACCATTACTCTTAGGTGTTCACCCGTGTGCTACTTTTAACTCCTACGTAAAGACCCAGCGATCCAATAAAAATGTACTCGACAATATTTTTGTACTCAGATTAATGGTCCTTAAAGAGTCTTAACGGAACATCATTTCATTATTTTCTAAAAGGATTCCCCTTGATGCCACTCAACCCATATGCCATCGTTTAATAACGGGCAGTGCCATCGTCTCTCTGTCTTTTTGCTCTAACCTTGCCTTTGCTCCACTGGGTGCCATCGATGGGCCGGGTGCTGAGCGGGTCCACAGGCACTAACACACAGAACACCAGCCCAGAATACAGTCTTGCCACCTCCACGCAGAAGTAGGTCACAGCTGCCCTCAGCTACACCACACCTCTCACCTCCACGCTGAACCGCCGTGTTGCCCGGAGACCCACACTGCTCAGCCATCTCTCCGATCTGTCCGCCTACCTCATTGGACGGGTTTTTCTCCCGTTAGGCTGCATTTAATACTTTTTTTTTTCCTTTACATCTTCCTAGAGTTCCTCCACATTTTAATTGCTTTAAGTGGTTTTATAGTAATTAAAAATACAAATAATATTAATGTGACCATATTCTGGGTAGGCAGTCATACAAGGTGGGTGGATGTAATATTACTATTTTTCCCCTTCACACCATGACGATCCTTGAATATATATACCTGGAGCCTTGTCATCAAAGTCTAGTCATTCGTCTGCTCACCTAAGCTGCTCTGAACTCTAAATTAGTTTTTCTTAGCAGAGCGTACATATTGTCAGAGACTAGCTTAGTTATTCACCATTTCTAATGTGATATTTCATGGATTCTGGTTCACAGGGCAAAATGGCGAAAGTGGGTGCTTAAACTCCGGGGTTTAATTATATGAATTAGTCACTATTCATATTTATTTTGAAAAAGAAATTGTCCCTGTCGGCCTTGTATATGCAGCAAGAAGGGGAGTTTGTAATGGCTGGACAATGTTCTTCAATTTGTGGCATTTTGGTAAAATATTTCTGATGGAAAACGAAAAAAAAAAACATAATATGTTATAGTCATTTAAAACCTGTGTCATAGTCATTTAAAACCTGTGTTAAGATCCTTCACCTTATTAGGATTGTTATTTTGGCCAAACCTCAAATCTAAAGTGGCCTACAGACACAAGCGTGAAATGAACAGCACTCAAGCTCAATGCTCAGTGCTCTGTTTCTCTGTCGTTTATTTTGCCCTGTGAAGTTCTAAAACTGCATGTACTGTATGTATATGATGTGATGGTTACATAAGACAATAAACTGAAATAATTTAGGGGTTTCTGTTTTCTGACTGTTTTGCCCATTTTGTTTGAGATTGATTTAAAAGACTCGGCATTTTAAAGGGTTTTTCTGATTTAAATATTAAAAAAAGTGTTTCTTGTTTGTATAGTTCATTATCATTTTCATTTTCTTTTTGCAAAAACCCCTTCCATAGCATCAGTACTGATCCTGTAATAAGTGTGGCTTCATTGAAACGGTCCACCAGATGTCAGTCACTTGCGGTGCGCTCTGTCCCTTAGGTGACGCCCAGGATGAGTATTCGAACCCCAGTGAAGCAGAGGGGGGTGGATTGGAGGAGGAGGAGGAAGAGGAAGAGGAGGAGGAAGAAGAGGACGGAGGTGAAGACAAGGACAAGGACTCGCCGTGGCAGGACTCTGAGGACACGGAGGGGAATGAAGGAACGAGGATGAAGAGGACAGACACACTGAACTCCACCAGTAGCTCCACAGCCACCCAGCGCAAGAAAAGCCAGCATGCTAAGAAGCAGATTCAGGGCTGCAACACAGTGCAGCGAGCCCCCCGCGCCCTCTTCTGCCTCAGGCTCAGCAACCCCGTCCGGCGGGCTGCCCTGTCCATTGTAGAGTGGAAGTATCCTCCCCTTCAATAGCCACTCTGCCTGTAGTTGTAACTCATTCACAACATGAATGCTGTTTGGTTTATTGTGTTTTTTAATTGGTTTACTGCTTTTTAGTCATACACTGAAAAATATTTTTTTTCTTTAAATGTTTTATTACTGGGCAGCATACTGGTTGAGTGTGCAGCACTGTTGCTTCACACTTCCAGTGCTGGGGGCTCATTTCTCTCTGCTGTGTGTGTGTGGAGTATGTATCCCCATCCAATTTCCCCCTGCTGTCCAAAGTCATGCAGTTATACACACTAATGGGTATCTTTAAATTGCTCGTAGTGTGTGAGTCTGTGTGCCATGAGATGGACTGGCACCCCGTCCAGTGTGGACCCCAGCCCCACCTTATGCCTCATGCTGAAAGGCTACAGCCCCCACCGGCCCCCACCGGCCCCCACCTGCCCCAGGCAGCGTAGGACACAGTGCAGACATACACACTGGAAAGGAGGCTTAGCACGCAAAGCTAACATTAATCAAGACTAGATGGAAAATAGCCAGAAACAAAAAAATATATTTTTAAGTTAAAATCACGTAGTTCAAGGTTTCAGTGAGATGATAAAAAAGAGAAAAAAACTCTGTAGTAAAAAAACACAAAGCTTTGAAAATGTTTTTTTTTTCTGATTTGTCGATGGTGACACATTTTTGGGGTCACCAGAGTGTGCTCACAATGGTATTAGGATCACAGACTAAACTTAGACCCAAGGAATAAGGACAATTCTTTGACAGTTTTCTGTTATTAATAGCATTGATGGCTGACATAATGTGTAGGTTCAATATTCAACAAAGGCATATATGATCGTTTTCTATCACTACAATAGTTGTGCAGTTATTACTGTATAATCAATACTCTGCATAATTTCTTATAACTGTACACATTTTAAAAATGAGTTTACCTATAGTTAGTCAACCATCAGACTTCCATCTATGTCCGTTTCCGTTGGCCGTCCTCCTGTTTAGTGGAGAGCCTCCATGTTTGGTCCTCTTCATCTCACACGAGCATTCAATGACAGCAGACTAAACGGCTATTCAGTTTGAGACAGTGCACTTCACATGCAGTATAAAGAAAGTAAAGATAATGGACAAAAGTCTTCCGGCCCCTTCTCCACGTGTGTTTCAGTGTCGCCTGTGTTTCATGCACATTCTTTAACCAATCTTATGCAGACCTTTTGATATATTCATCCTACTAGCTATCTTTGCCAACTGTGTGGCTCTTGGCGTGTCCAAGCCCTTCCCTGAGGATGACTCCAACGCCACTAACCATGACCTGGTGAGTTTATATAAATGTCTTCCCTGGCATTGTGCCCTAAGATGTATCTGTTGTATCTGTTCTAAGATGCATCCCCCTGTCACCATGTGCTGTGCGCTTTTGTGTGTCTGGCATCTATGTTCACTGGATGAATGCATGTCCATCCATCCATCTTCCAAGCGCTTATCCAGTACAGATTGGTGAGATGGGGGCCTGCAGCCTATTCCAGGCAGTATCCATAATGTCTGATTATTTAGGTGAGTGTGTGCATGTGAGGCATCTGCAATAGACTGGTATCCTGCATGTGACATTCCCCTGTATTGTGCCCGATGCTGCCCCGGGATAAATGCTTGTGTCGTGGTAAAACACTGAGTTATGGGTGATCAGGACCATGGACAGAGACTGAATGAGCGCTTTGCAGACTATAGATCTCGGGTCTTACTCCCATTTACCCACATCCTCAGTAGAACTGTGTTAATAGAAAATGTTTCCCATTATAAATTGCTGCCATTGTCTCTATTTAAATCCAGTGGTTTCTTTATTTAGCCATTGGCGGTACACATAATTGATGATGAGACTTTGTCAAACGCCTTGGGAAGTATCTTTTATGAGTCCTTGGAATCCCTGGAAGCTCCCTACTCTGTTCTTTTTGTCTCTGTCTTTCTCTCCACCTTCTTTGTAGAAGGAAATGAGCACAAGAGGGTGTTCATGCAGTGTTCTGTGTGCCTGTGTTTGTGTATGTGTTCTTGTTGATGTACTGTATGGGAACTGAGCTCCAGTGAGGAGCACTGATGCAGTTTCCCCCGATGAATGTGCGCTGAAGGCCCAGCCTTCGATTCCTGTTGTCTGCCTAGACAGCGTTACCGCCACAGCGACATGACCTAAGTGGGTCTAAGTCAGTTACATGACTGCTTGACGGGGTTCAGTCCATAGCTTGGCGTGTACTAGGGAGACAAAAGACTTGGAAGTCTGTGACTTCAGTCGCCTTGGAGCCAGTAAGCTGGGCTGGTCAGAGTAGATGGTAAAAATAGAAAGAATGAATTAGTAACAGAAATAGCATAGAGAAAGAGGTAGGAAATGAGAGGTTGAAAGAGACTGTAATGTTCTCTCTGTTTGTACGGGTTCTCTAAATGCTCTTGGTCCTGATAAGCAGCTTACACACCCCCATCCCCCACTCTGTGGCCCTCTCCCTTCCCGCCTTCTCTCCCCTGCTCAGAGACCATGTGTGCTGTGCTTAAAGGTAGAGTTTTGGCGTGTGGGGGGAGGGGCATCCATGCGTGAATATTCATGATTGCCGCTGTTGTGTCCGTGTGACTGTGCTGCGTTCTCTCTCCTTTCACTTTCAGTATTTTTTCAGATTTTCACTGCAAATTTGACAATGCCTGTGAATGGCTTGGCAAGTTTACAAGGAGCACTACAAGAATGTATATGCAACTGCGCTCTTGTGCAATTACCAGTCTGTTTTCGTGGAATAGTTTCACACATTTGTCATGTATATTATACACACACACACACACACACACACACACATTTATTTATTTATTTTCTTTAGCTTCATGTGGAATGACTCATGCATGAACATTGCATTGTAATTACTACCTGTATATTGCCTGTATATTGCATTGTAATTCTCATATAAAATATACTCTTTCTGCTGGCCTTTGCCGATTTATCCATATATACAATACATAACATAACTTGATGACAGTGGCTTGTTTGTCTATATTTTAAAATGTAGCACTAGTTGCAAAACTTGTTCTGGTGAAATTAACATGAATATCTAAATGAGTATGCATAGTTTTGGAATAATTTGCCCAGGCCGGTGCATAAAACATTACTTATCTATTATGTGTTATTTTTCCATGTGTCTTTCTTGTGTGTGTGTGTCTGTATGTGTCTGTGAATATGTCTGTGTGTGTCTCTGTCTGTGTGTGTCTCTGTCTGTGTGTGTGTGTGTCTGTATGTGTCTGTGAATATGTCTGTGTGTGTCTCTGTCTGTGTGTGTCTCTGTCTGTGTGTGTGTGTGTCTGTATGTGTCTGTGAATATGTCTGTGTGTGTCTCTGTCTGTGTATGTGTGTCTGTGAATATGTCTGTGTGTGTCTCTGTCTGTGTGTGTGTGTGTCTGTATGTGTCTGTGAATATGTCTGTGTGTGTCTCTGTCTGTGTGTGTGTGTCTGTGAATATGTCTGTGTGTGTCTCTGTCTGTGTGTGTCTCTGTCTGTGTGTGTGTGTGTCTGTATGTGTCTGTGAATATGTCTGTGTGTGTCTCTGTCTGTGTGTATGTGTGTCTGTATGTGTCTGTGAATATGTCTGTGTGTGTCTCTGTCTGTGTGTATGTGTGTCTGCATGTGCGCCCGCGAGTTTTAGGTCTGGGGCGACATGCCAATCTGTACAGGGCGGTGGAGTGAAAGATGATGACAGATTGGCACTGTAATCCTTTGAAACGCTTACAAATTCAGTTCACCCATTTAAAATTCCCCTGGGCTCTCATGCGATTTTCACATAACTGTGTCAGTCTATCAAGTTACTCTCCCTATTTTAGTTTGGGATTTGGATTCCACTCAGTGCTATGTCTTGGCATGGTTAATGTAAATAAATGTTTAATTGCAGTAAAAACACATTTGTGCACTCAGTGTGCTTGGAAGTACAACACATATCAGCATCATAATGTCCGTCATGTATCAGTGCCATTTTCAGTTTTGCCAGTCAGATAATCTTTAAATTCCTCTGTTACTGTCCTGCAGCCAGCTGGTGTGATGTCAGCATGTTTTTATATTGTCCTAATCGTCATTTTTTGGTTAAAATATGCATTAAACAGAAATAGGTGAAGTAAATAGTATCTATCAGTCTATTGCTCTGTCTGTCTCTGTATACAGGAGCAAGTGGAGTATGTGTTTCTCATCATCTTCACAGTGGAGACTTTCCTGAAGATCCTGGCATATGGCTTAGTTATGCACCCCAGCTCATACATCCGAAATGGCTGGAACTTGCTGGATTTCGTCATTGTCATTGTGGGGTAGGCCGGCTCCCTCGCACTCGCAGTCTTTACACTCTCCTCCGGTCTTTTTCAGTTTCCTCGATTCCTGCACTTCTCGCTCTGCCTTTGTCTTTCACCGTTTGCGCCTTTAATCTCCTCTTCCTCTTCACCCTCTTCCTCTCCCTATCCTCTGCTCCATCTTCAACTTTTTACACTCTTTCTTGGGGATTATCTGATCTGGTCAGTTTGCATGGAAAAATACCAATCTTTTTTTCCATTTTGTTCTCTCACAAGCACATTGTCATTCTATTTGTGTGTGTGTGTGTGTGTGTGGGGGGGGGGGGGGTATGTATACACTACATTCTGGGGACCAAATGTGATAAAAAAAAAAAAAAACCTGTTATTTCGACCTTGTGGAGACCATTTTTTCATCCCCAAATCCAAAGGGAAACTAAATTTTAGAAAAATCTGTGGCTGCGAACAAAAAATTAAAAATGCCAAAAGTCTCGTATTTTGTTGGGTTACTTATGGTTAAGGTTAGGGCTGGGTAGTGGTTAAGGTTGTCATGTTGGGATTAGGGTTTTTCCCATAGAACTGAATGGACAGCCCCCACAAAGATATGAATACAATACAATACAATTGTCTGTTTGCATGCAGACACGCATTTAAGAGCCAGTGCCCCGTCCTTGTTCTTTTTTATTCACCGGACTCGGACATGTCATGCCTGTCAGCTCTACAAGAGGTTTCCAGAGAATTTCAGTCCTTAACACAGATTTTCGGATGTATTTTTTTAAGGCGCATGTCTGAGTAATATGCAGCCCGAAGTGTCCCTGCGGACAAGGTCAGACGTGGATACGTGTGAAGCAGGTGTGGAACCAGGCCGGCTTCCTGTCACTGAAGTGTGTGTGCTTGGCAGGCTGTTCAGTGTGCTCCTGGAGACGGTGACCCACAAACCCGGGGAGGTGCCCCACGTGGCGGGGAAGGCAGGGGGGCTGGACGTGAAGGCGCTGCGAGCCTTCAGGGTGCTCAGGCCCCTCAGGCTGGTGTCAGGCGTGCCCAGTGAGTGCCCTCGCCCCCTGTGATCACTGCACCACAAACGAGGCCGTATCACCAAAGTGAAAACACACAGTGCCTTCATTTGGTTCCTGGGTCTGAATGTACCGGTACACCAGCAGTGCAGTGAAACTGCTGCTACTCCAGTGCAACTAACAAGGTAGAAGGATAACAGAATAAAAAATAATGTAAGAAAATTAGGGCTGCTCAATTATGGCAAAAATCATAATAACGATCATTTTGGTCAATATTAAGATTACGCATTGACTTTGGAAATATCATGCATTTATTGAATTTATTTGTAACAGATTTTAACAGATTCCTTGAACTCTAAATACAATTTAACTGAGAAACAATTTGAATTTAGTTGAAAAGTACTGTGTTGGATTTATAACACAAGACAAAACAGGAGCATCATTGCAAAATAAAATAGTGCAATAATCTTGACTAATTTGTTTTGATCATGTAGTGAAATTCTGTCAAAACCGTGTCTGTTTTTAGCCTCTGTTTCAGAATATGTAACTAACTAGATTTAGGGGATTATTGGTTATTTGATTTGAGCAACATACTTCTTAAATCAACTAAAACTGTGCAGAAATATCATACTAAGTGTTTGTTCATGCCTAAATTGAGAAAGGCTGATCTACATCATGACCATTTGTTTACAGCTGTATGTAAAATTCAGTGCATTTGCACGCATGATGAGTTTATAATCCATGTGGATATTCCTCGTGAAAGTACCGTAAACTGGAGTGAGCCGCTGCTGACCCACATGACAGGAGTCTAAGGGCATGTGCTTGCAGGTGCCTGCATCACTGTATGTGTATGCGGTGCCCCCCCCTCACCAAAGGGCCGCACCTCTGCAGGTCTCCAGATCGTGTTGAACTCCATAATGAAGGCCATGGTGCCTCTCCTGCACATTGCCCTGCTGGTCCTCTTCGTCATCATCATCTACGCTATCATCGGGCTGGAGCTCTTCATCGGCAGGATGCACAGGACCTGTTACTACATTGGCACAGGTGCCGGATCCCGGCGGCACCGTCCACCGCTATGTGAAGGCCAGGGTGGTCAGGCTGAGACCCAGATGTTCACCTGGGTTTCTTACTCATGCACCATTATATATTTTCAACAATAAAGTAAAATATTATTTGTTGAAATTATAATAAACATTCTGAGTGTCCTTCGCATTAGTAAAGCACAAGACTTTTTCTTTTGTATTCCTTCCAGATTCTGTATTTTCTGCATTTGATGCAGTAATTTTTATTTTGCTTCAAAATACATATGAAGAAGGGGGAACATATGGAAATGTATTTTCAAATGATGTGTAGTGTATGTATTCTCTTCTAAATTCTAGTTGAATTTTAGTAATGAAACGTGAAAAGGGTGGGTGAGAGATGTGTTTATGCTGCATGTAAGGTGAATGGTGGTAATGCTTATAATTACCACAGAAGGCTTTATGTTTATGAGCCACGTTGATTTTGTTCGGCCGTAATGCCGATGTGCCCGGATGATTCCTTGAACACTCTTCCCACACTCTGTCCCTCAGACATCTTCGTGGGAGAAGAGCCGGTGCCCTGTGCCTTTGCCGGCCACGGTCGGCAGTGTGTGGTGAACAGCTCAGAGTGCAGGGGCAAGTGGGAAGGCCCCAATGGGGGGATCACCAACTTTGATAACTTCTTCTTTACCATGTTAACCGTCTTCCAGTGCATCACCATGGAGGGCTGGACCGACGTGCTTTACTGGGTAATGTCACAGCCTGTGCGATTGAGAATGTGAAACGTGCTGGTTTCTCTGGTTGGACTTCACTCCTTGCCCCCGCCATGGTTTCTGTCTCCCTGCAGATGAATGACGCCATCGGGTTCGAGTTACCCTGGGTGTACTTTGTCAGCCTGGTCATCTTCGGCTCCTTCTTTGTCCTTAACCTCGTCCTGGGCGTGCTCAGTGGGTCCGTAACATGACAGTGGATTCCCCTAGTGTGTGCTTATCTCAGTGTATTTGTGACCCGATGTCCTGTCCACGATATGCACAGAGAATTCTCCAAGGAGAGGGAGAAGGCAAAGGCACGTGGAGACTTCCAGAAGCTGCGGGAGAGGCAGCAGATGGAGGAGGATCTGTGCGGCTACATGGACTGGATCACACAAGCAGAGGACATCGACGAGGAGGATGAGGATGGAAACAGACGTGAGTTGCATATAAAGAAGGGGGCCCTAGTGCCTTTGCTTCTGTGGATTCTGTGGACCATCTGTTTTCACCTTGTTCTTACTGTTGTGCCACTGTAATAACACAACTCTCCCCCCAGGTGTTACTCTGGGCAACATGTCTGACAAGAAGAGAGGAAAATTTGGTTGGTTCAGTCATTCCAGTGAAACACATGGTATGTCATGACTGTGCAGAGGCACCATAAAGGACGATTCCAAGGGGGCCCTAAAAAATTTGGAATGTAATTGGGAGGGTGCCCAATATGACACACTATCATGGGGTTCCGAAATTTCTACCAGTGCCCATGAATCTCTATATCCTTTAATTGTTATGTATTTCTGATTTTCTTGTTGTATTTCTGTTTGTTTACATGGCTGTTAATGTTCTCTCTGTATTCAGACTAGTGGTTCCCAAAAATATTTCATTTGAATGTTTTCTTAAATTCGACTTGCCCCCTTCAATGACTGCAAGCATCTGCACTTTTATCTCTTTGCCTTTTGAGTTCCATAGATTCCAACGTTTGTGCCTTCAAATGCATCTTGCATTTCTAGGTGAATTTACAGTTTGTCAGGTGACAGTCAGGGCAATATTCACACATCTCTAATGTAATTCCTCTCTTTTGCGGTGATGCTTGATCTGCTTGAGTACAGCAGTAGCTGCTCAGTGTCTGCTTCCCTTTTTGTCTTTGTACATCTCCCTCAGCGAGTCTCCCTGCCAGTGAGACAGCATCTGAGACCACAGAAAATATAGAGGAGGAGCACACGGACTGCTGCGCAGCCTGCTGGTAATACTGCACTCTCACTATACTCTCACTCTTTCACCACACATGATCTGACCTCTGTCTCAACCTTTCACCATACATCATCTGACCTGTCTCACTCTCTCACTGCACATCACCTGACCTCTGTTCCACTATGTCATTGCATGTCACCTGATGTCTGTCTCATTCTCTCACATCACCTGACCTTGGTCTCACTCTCTCACTGCACATCTTTTGACCTCCATTCCACTGTCTCATTGCACATCACCTGACCTCCATCTCACTCTGTCACCGCACATAATCTGACCTCTGTCCCACTCTCTCACTGTAGATCACCTGATCACTGCACCAACCTCTCGCCACACATCTCCTGGCCTCTGTTTCACTCTCTAATTGCACATCACCTGACCTCCATCTCACTCTGTCACCGCACATAATCTGACCTCTGTCTCACTATATCACCGCACATCATCTGACCTCTGTCCCACCCTCTCACCACTCATTATCTGACCTCTGTCCCACCCTCTCACCACACATCATCTGACCTCTGTCTCACTCTCTCCGCACATTTCCTGACCTCCGTTCCACTTTGTCCTTGCACATCACCTGACCTCTGTCTCACTCTCTCACTGCACATCACCTGTCTCCTGTCCCACTAACCCACTGCACATCACCTGACCTCTGTCTCACTCTCTCACTGCACATCACCTCTCCCCTGTCCCACTAACTCACTGCACATCACCTGACCTCTGTCTCACTCTCTCACCACACATCACCTGTCCCACTAACTCACTGCACATCACCTGACCTCTGTCTCACTCTCTCACCACACATCACCTGTCCCACTAACTCACTGCACATCACCTGACCTCTATCTCATTCTCTCACTGCACATCACCTCTCCCCTGTCCCACTAACTCACTGCACATCACTTGACCTCTGTCTCATTCTCTCACCGCACATCACCTGTCCCCTGTCCCACTAACTCACTGCACATCACCAGACCTCTGTCTCACTCTCTCACCACACATCACCTGTCCCCTGTCCCACTAACTCACTGCACATCACCTGACCTCTGTCTCACTCTCTCACTGCAATTAAATACGGATAGTAATAAACTGGTCAGCAAGTTAAAAGAGCAATATGTATATATATGGTTATTAGTCCTGTATAACTTTGGAAAAATGTATGCGGAATAAAAAATGTTTCGGTTCTATAATTTTTCTTTGTTGTCTATGCATATTTCAGCACCAAGATAATGAAAAATCGTCTCTGGTGAGTACATAAAGCATACAGTTCTTAAGACCATGCATGTTTTTGCTCATTGGTTTGTTAAAACAGGATCTGGTTCCTTTTGATCTGGAGGAGTCAGTAAGCTGCGGGTGGAATATTCTGGATCCTCAGGCTTTTGCTGCA
Source organism: Paramormyrops kingsleyae (assembly GCF_048594095.1). Lineage (NCBI taxonomy): Eukaryota > Metazoa > Chordata > Actinopteri > Osteoglossiformes > Mormyridae > Paramormyrops > Paramormyrops kingsleyae. Next base: position 36,900,122 of record NC_132802.1, read on the forward strand.
GTCACTGTTGAGTGCCCAGTGGTCAGATGAGTCTTGTTTGTAATAAATGTTTTGCTACAGATAATGGGAAAATATAAGTATATAGAATAGAAATAATAGAAATACATATCTGTGAGAGAAGTATATCCTTTCTTTGAGGCTTTCCTTAAGTAGTTAAGTATTAATGCAGCTTTCCTTAGTGATGGTTTCGAACCTTTGTCCGCCTTTCGTCTCAGTCGCACGCTGCGTCGCTGGAACCGCGCATGTCGCAGGAACTGTCGTGTGGCTGTCAAGTCCGTCAGCTTCTACTGGCTGGTGCTGCTGCTCGTCTTCCTGAACACGGTCACCAGCGCCTCGGAGCACTACAACCAACCCGACTGGCTTACGCGGGTCCAAGGTGCGTGCCCCCCCCTTTCGGGCCGCCGCTACCCCGTCTCGCAGCTCACCTCACCTTCTGCCTGTCTCTGCAGACATCGCCAACAAAGTGCTGCTTTCGCTCTTCACTATGGAAATGCTGCTGAAGATGTACAGCCTTGGGCTGCAGGGCTACTTCGTGGCTTTCTTCAACCGCTTCGACTGCTTTGTGGTGTGTGGGGGCATTGCGGAGACCATCCTGGTGGAGCTTGAGATCATGCCCCCCCTGGGGATCTCTGTGCTACGCTGTGTGCGACTTCTGAGGATATTTAAGGTCACACGGTATGGAAAGCCCTCATCTCTGCCCCCACTGTATCTGTTATTATGCAGCTCTTATCAAGGGTACAGCTGTCCCCAGAAGAAATGTTGACCATCATTGAGTGTCGCCATGTTACTTCACCAGTGAGCTGTACTTAAAGGTGTTTGCATCTTCCCCCGAGACACTGGAATGCCCTGTCAAACCTGGTGGCATCCCTCCTCAACTCCATGAAGTCCATTGCCTCCCTGCTGCTGCTGCTCTTCCTCTTCCTCATCATCTTCGCCTTGTTGGGTATGCAGCTCTTCGGCGGCAAGTTCAACTTTGATGAAGCACAGACCAAACGTAGCACCTTTGACACCTTTCCTCAGGCACTGCTCACCTGCTTCCAGGTAACAGCTTCTCTTTTCACACTAAAGGCATCGTTATTGCCAGTGATTGCTGTCTGTACAATGTCGTATACACTCTTTGTACACTGATAACTCATTATGACCACTCACGTGTGAATTGAATCTTGTAAAAATGGTGAGCATCAAGGTCTGGAAGACATTTTGATGACGATCACAGGAGCACTGTGTGATGACAGACAGGCCATCGAGCCTTGCAGAGTATAGGGCTGTGTAGCTGAGGATAGGACCTCAGTCCGGTGTGTTGTATAGGTGCTCTCTATGTACCCAGCTGTCCATATGATGCAACAGACAATAGGCATCATCGAACCCAGCAACATTCTTTCATTGCTCCGGATTCCACTTCTGAGACTTTTAAGCTCATTGTAGGCATTTTTGATGGTGAACAGAGGTCAGCATGCCCGATCTGCCTAGTCTGTGGCAAAGTAGCCCGATAGGCAACAGGGCTCCATGCTCTCTATGTCAATACCATTTCTCTGCTTTCAACATGTTGACCACAAGTACGGAATGCTAGCTTACTGTCTAATATATCCTAAGCTTTGACACAGTCCGTTTTTACTAGATGGTCAACATTATTTGTTTAACATAGGGGTGATCATAATGTTTTGGCTCATCAGTGTATATGCTGAAACATGCTTATGCTCTTACTGGAATGGGAATATCGGTAGCCTCTCTACCTGTAGATTCTCACAGGAGAGGACTGGAATGTTGTGATGTATGATGGGATCACGGCTTATGGAGGACCACACTTCCCTGGCATGATCGTCTGCCTCTACTTTGTCATCCTCTTCATCTGCGGTAACTGTATCCTTCAGGTGGAAGTGCTGCTGACCTATGGAGGCTGCAGCTCTCTCTCCCTTCCTCCCCGGATCCCAGTGTCCCTTGTCCATCATTCTCTTGGTTGTTAGGCTCTCCAATGGCTGTCAATGTCCTTTTCTTTCTCCTGTCTTCGGTTTCTTTTTCTGGAAGGATATTTTCCGATTTTCACCATCGGCAAGACATCCTACTTAATGTCTTCTTGGCCATTGCCGTGGACAACCTGGCGGGAGGTGACTGCGATGACACTAAAAAGGAGTAAGGAAGGAGAGGGTGGGCATAAGAAGCATGTGGTGTGTGGAAAGAGTATACACACATACTGGAGGGGAGTGTGACTGAGTGAGAGGTCTGCAGTCACAGAGACTCACGTCATGCTCGGCGCCACAGAGGCTGACACCGTAATATGGACATGGATGCAGTGTAAGCACATCCAGAACCTCTGCCACTGTTTGCCAGAAAAGTAACTGGTGCTTTTTTTCCAGAGAGAAGAAAGAGGGGACAGAGAATGGAGAAGTGAAGGTATAGCTGTCGTGTCATTTTTCTGCAGTTCTGGCCGCTGTTAGTGTCTTCTTTACACGAGCACTCCCTGCCTCTTGTCCAGGTTGAGGTGGATGAGGAGGAGGAGGAAGAGGAGGAGGAACCTGAAGAGGGTGATGAGGGGGGTTAGTGAAAACGTCCTTTACTGTGATTTCTGGCATATCATGTTTTATTTAAAGGAAGCAAATTAAAATCTTAGTTTAAAATACTAATTGATCTTCTTTTGGTCCCTGTTAGAAGACAGGGGGGTACAGATAAATGTGGCTGACTTTGCTCCCCCCAAAGAGAAAGTCCTCCCTATTCCTGAGGGAAGTGCTTTCTTCTGTCTCAGCAAAACCAACCCGTGAGTAATTGCTGTGTCTGCTGTTCTGTATAACAGTATGAATGCTCTACACCAGTGTTTCCCAATCCGGTCCTCGGGGACTTACAGTCGGTCCATGTTTTTGCTCCGTCCAAAGCTCAATGCCAGACAGTCCACATTTTTGTTCCCACCCAGGTCCCACCGAGCAAAAATGTGGACTGTCTGTGCCCCCCCCCCCCCCCCCTCCGAGGACCGGACTGGGAAACACTGTTGCACACCTCTTCCATACACCTAAGCATCGCACACTATGCTACTCTACATTTCTGCCCCAAAACCATAATATTCTACATGTCTACCTTATCCTGCAGAAAGGCTACTGATGAAATTACAGAACAATCATAAGTAAGGAATGACGCTTAACTGACTGTATTGCTGTCATGCCTTAAGGATCCGAGTTGCCTGTCACACCTTGATCCATCACCACATCTTCACCAACCTCATCCTGGTCTTCATCATCCTCAGCAGCATCTCTCTGGCTGCAGAAGATCCAATTAGGGCCCACTCCTTTAGGAACAATGTAAGTCACAAAGAGTCACTGATTTATCATGACCAATGAGAGCTGGAGATATGGTTGCAATTCCCAACAGCACAGCTAGAGGCAATTTTATGATGACTGTCCACAGGTCAAAGCTTGAGGCTGTTGCCATAGCGGATTTAGCAGCTGAAACAAATAGTTTGAGGTATTGAGCAATAATACTGGTAAAAAGAAAGCCTGAGGCTATTACAAATCTATTACCCATATCCAGAGTATTTCAGCAAGTACTTTAATAGCATCTCTTCAGTTTTCATTTATATGAGGTGTACAAATTCATGCCTGTTTCAGTTAATTAACTTGCAGTTCTTCAAACCCAATCGTTGTGTTAAAATTTCCCACAGTGCATTGTTCTGAGTTTGGCTCAGAACATGTAACATGCCATAGTTTCCCCTGAACGCCCAGCTCATCATTGAGCTTATGTCAACTGGCATTTATTTTAGCAATAATCCTTTTTCATTAATTGAATCAGAGAACATGTTGTGCATTGCGATCCCTGGGCATGCCCTGACCACAATGATCTTACCTATGATTTATGAATAGGGTCATGAATGAACATTTTATTTTAATTTAATAAGTGACCGGGGGTGTTATTATGTCATTTTATTATGGGGAACTGTGAGTGGTTTTTGGAGGTATTTTTGTTAAAAATGATAAAATGGAAAATAAGGAGAAATTCATTTTTAATACAGCTTATGTTAAACAAGCAGTGTTTTGGGGGACATTTAAAACACTTTCTCTAACTAAGCACAAACTAGTCATGATCTCAATAGATGCTGCATGACCTTGAAGGAGTAGTCCTTAGTCTTTTAGTCTTCTGACCAAGACACACTGTATATAGCAAACTGTATTCCCCTTGAGCATAGTCTGGTCATGGGACTATGTATACAGCTTTATTACATTCTGCTGCTTGTGAATGTGGTTGACCAGAGTCCATAGTCCATGGCAACTATTTAGGTCAGCAGCTGCCCTGATTACACATTTGTCATGGAGGACATGTCTCAGATCGGGCAGGCCTGTCACTGTAATTAACCCATTTTTTACTCTGCAGGTCTTAGGCTATGCGGACTACGCCTTCACATCCATTTTCACAGTGGAAATCATACTGAAGGTATTCCAGAGTCCTTTGCATGATGAGGACTCTGTGGTTTGCTTTTGTATCAAAAAGTGCTGTCAGTTCATGGCACAGTGATGGATTGGAGCTGTAAATAAAACCAAGTGGTTTGACATCTGGGTTAAAACCACTGTCAAACAGAATTTCTGCCCGTACTGTAGATTAAGTATCAGAAGTCACGGGTGTTTTGACTACAAACAGAGATCTGTCCTGGTGAATTAATGACAACTCTCTCTTTAGGTTCTTAAATACTTGTTACCTTTTAAACTGTGAAGGCTGAGTTTTTGCCCACTGCCTCCTTCCTAGATGACAGTACATGGTGCGTTCCTCCACCGGGGGTCTTTCTGCAGGAACTGGTTCAACCTCCTGGATCTTCTTGTTGTCAGTGTGTCACTGATGTCCTTCTTCCTGCAGTGAGTCCCTAAAACAAAGCTTTTCTGTCACAGCCTGACACCCACAAAACAGTGCTTAAGCTGAAAAATTAAACTGCAGTTTTCATTATAGACAAGGCTTTTGATATCTGCTTATTAGTGTCATCTATGCTAAGTTTAATAAAATTTAAATTAAGCTCTATATATAAAGCTTTCTATTGCAATTCATCATGCCTTTGAAAAAGACTTTGGGATTCAGGAATAGCTTTTTATAAGCCTTTGCTTGACCTCTGGTGGACAAATAGATGCAGTGCATTTGAAATCATTTCTAGTTACTGATATTTGGCCCTGAGATGGGGAATCATATTGTGAATATGGACACATACAAAGTGTACATTGACAAAAGAAATTTCTGTAGGTATAAATCGGAGGATGCAGTGCAGTTGTTTAAAGAGAAAAATGACTAATGTGATACACTGCTGATGTTTATGATCTGTTCTGTACTCAGGATGCAGTGTTGCTATTTCATTCTGTTCTGTTGTAATCTGGTGGTCTTCCTTCCCTGCAGCTCGAGCGCCATCTCCGTAGTGAAGATACTCAGGGTCCTCCGAGTGCTCAGGCCTCTGAGAGCCATCAACAGAGCAAAGGGACTGAAGGTATGTGCGTGTCCATGTGAATCTCTGTGTGTGTGTGCATGCGAATCTGTGTGCATGAGCATGTGAATCCATGTGCATGTGAATCAGTGTGTGTGCACACAAATCTATGTGCATGTAAATCCGTGTGTCTGTGTGAATCTGTGTGTTTGTGCATGCAAATCTATGTGCGTGTGCATGCAAATCTGTGTGCGTGTGCATGTGAATCTGTGTGCAGGTGCATGTCAATCTGTGTGTGTGTGTGCATGCAAATCTGTGTGCTTCTGCATGTGAATCTGTGTACACATGAGAATTTGCCTGCAGATGTGTTGATATGTGTTTTGTTGTGTTTAAACCCTCAATATAAAATTTACATTGTGGTGTTGGTGATAAAGAACAAATGAGTGCTAAAAAAGTAACGATAATGCATATGCTGTACAAGGATGTGAGTAAATATACTAATTAATGAGCACAATAAAAACAATGGGGACTTATGTTAAGTGTACAGGTGTATCTATACAGCCCCTGTACTCCGTGGAGCTCTCCTCCTCGCCGTCTCTAACCGCTGTCCATGCCCGTGTATTGACAGCATGTGGTGCAGTGTGTGTTTGTGGCCATCAGGACCATTGGAAACATCATGATCGTGACAACACTGCTGCAGTTTATGTTCGCTTGCATCGGAGTGCAGCTTTTTAAGGTAATCCATCTGCCGCTGTTGTCACATGACTCCATGACCGATTTATGGTTTTTTAATCGCTGTCATCCTGTCCGTGAATGCTGCTATTGAATTAGTGCATTGTGACATAATTTTTTTATGAATGAAAATGACTCCGCTGTTTTTGATTCAGTTGCTTTAAACTGTCTAGTTCTGGCCTGAGTGGACAGGTACACTTACATACCCCGTGCTCTTTTTTTAGGGAAAATTTTATCGCTGTAATGATGAGGCAAAACATACTCCAGAGCAATGCAAGTGAGTGAACCATCTTCTGTTTCTGCTTCTTTCACCTCTTTTCCATGTTCCTCCCTCAGTTTCTGTGGAGCATCAACAGGCTCATGGAATAGAAAATAGTAAATGCTCATATTTTTTTGTACTGGGGCACAAAACCTCCCCCAAAAACACTAGATTATCCAGTTACCGATGTCGATGGTTCGGAGTGGTATGTTCAGACAAGTGGGCATGTGTGTGCTGTGTCCCCCAGGGGCACCTTTGTTGTGTACAAGGACGGCGATGTGACTCAGCCCATGGTGAAGGAAAGACTGTGGCACAACAGTGACTTCAACTTCGACAACGTCCTGATGGGCATGATGGCTCTCTTCACCGTCTCCACCTTCGAGGGCTGGCCTGCGTGAGTGTCATCTCTTCACATGGCCCTGAAGTCTGCAAGGCAGAAGCGTACTTCCTAATATATGAGAGAGGCACTTGTCATCTGTGTCACACTCAGCAGAAGTCAGAGGCATCTTGTTTACTCTGTTCTTGCTGATCTTGGGTCTCCAACTCTTTCAGCCTTCTGTACAAGGCTATTGATGCCAACGGCGAGAATAGTGGTCCCATCTACAACTATCGGGTGGAGATCTCTATTTTCTTCATCGTCTACATCATCATCATTGCTTTTTTCATGATGAACATCTTCGTCGGTTTCGTCATCATCACCTTTCGTGAGCAGGGAGAGCAGGAGTACAAGAACTGTGAGCTGGACAAGAACCAGGTTGGTCCAACGAATAGGTGAATAAATCTGTAAAAATATTGCACATTCAGTCATTTGAAAAGAAAAGCACATAATATTATTCTGGAAATCACTGCTTGAAACTCAGTGAGTTTTCCACCTACTAAACCTGCCAACTCTGTTGCACACTGGCCCCCCGGGACCGGAATTGGGGAACCCTGTACTAGACACTTTGACTTATTAATTCAGGTTTCTTCTTGTCATTGTATTAATGCACATTGTTCCTTTGTGCACCTCAGAGGCAGTGTGTGGAATATGCCCTGAAAGCCCAGCCTCTGAAACTGTACATACCAAAGAACCCCATACAGTACAGGTTTTGGTCTATCGTCAACTCGACCGCGTTTGAGTACATCATGTTCGTCCTGATCCTGCTGAATACTGTGACTCTGGCAGTGCAGGTAACGGATGCTATTCTCTGACCACCCCCCCCCCCTCCCAACCAGACATGATTGCAAGTGTTTCTGAGCACAGGACAGTAATACATTCTCTTGTCAAATTTCCCAGCACTATGAGCAGTCAAAAATGTTCAGTTACACCATGGACATCCTCAACATGGTTTTCACGGGACTCTTCACTGTGGAGATGGTGCTTAAGATTTTGGCACTTAGGTTCCGGGTGAGATTCTACTGCCGATCATCTCCCATCCGCTCACACTTGCTCAGAAATGCACTCTTACAGCCAAGTTTCTATGGCCATAAAGATACGGACCAGTCAACCAAGTACTGGTACCTGCAGACACACTCTGAAGCTTACACTGTTCCTCTCTGTCATTCCTTGATGATCCTGTGAATGACATGACTCTCCTTTTTTTCATGCAGCATTACTTCACCGACGCCTGGAACTCCTTCGATGCTCTCATCGTGGTGGGAAGTGTGGTGGATATTGTGGTGACAGAGTTTAGCGTAAGTTTGGAGATACGCATGGTGATTTCAGCACTTGCATAGAGAATATTCAGTGCACTTCTGTGAACAGCATCATGCCATCGAATCATTTTTGAAACAATCTATAGGTGTGTTGTTCATAATGAATACATTGTTAAAGGTGCTCCACTCTAAAAGCAGACATTAACTTATTATATCCTCCTGAGATCCCACCCATTCATTTATGTCCATTGCAGTGGACATTTTGTTTTTGCATCTATCTTTTCACTCATGTAAGGAAATGTATTTATTCCTGTTGTACACTAAAGAGGACATGCTGTGAAATTAAAAATAAATTTGAAAAAATCTAAATTGTAAGATGTCTTATTTCCTCCAAAGACAAATAACCTAAAATTGAAGGACACTTTTTTCCTCGGGTCTCAGGAGGATATAGATGCATTGTTTAGACACCTTTGTCCAAAGCAACTTAGAAACAAACCTATATACTATTCAGTATATAAAGTATGTGTATTAGGGTTTTGCCTCTCCATCACTGAGGCTGATGTGATACACATCTCGATATAATATAATAAAGATACATCTGAAGCAACTACTAATGTGATACAATATGAATCATTACAATTCCATAGCAGTGCGATTCGACAGAATTTGATTCAACACAATGTGATTCAACAAAATACGATGCAATGCAAAAGGATATCATGCTGTGCAATTCAATACGGTGCAGATACACATACAGTTTTAGAGAGGAGGAATCAATCTCAATATAAAATTATCGGTCAAAAACGATTGGTCACATTTCTAAATAATAATTTATTTGGGGCAATTGCGAACTTTCACTGATGCAAATCTAGGAATTTTACCATCCCTAGTATGTACAGTATATGTAAGGACTGTTGGATGATGTGGATCATTTACACAGCTGCCTGACACCTCAAAGATGGGGATTCAAATCCTACCTCCTTCTGTGGAGCTTACATGCTCTTCCCATGTTCATATTACAGTGGAGAAGATGCTGCTCCTTGATCTATACATGCACACTTCATCCCACCATCGTTATGTTCTTCATCATATCATCACCTTCATCGTTTGAAACCCCTTTTCGCTCCTTAGCATGCATGCCATGTGACAGGTAATCAGAGAATGGATTAGTACATTCTTAGGACGGAGAGGCATATGCCTTAAACCTCTTCATTGTCACCCCACTGTCTGTCAATCTTTCAGAACAAAAGTTATATGCAATACTTAATAATATTTAAAAAATTAATACTATATATATATATATATATACACGATGAGTATTGATCAGTATGTGCAATCCCCTCTGTGTGTCTTTCCCTGTCCCTGCGCGTCCCTCTCTGTCCCTGCAGAGCTCCGAGGACAGCTCTAGAGTCTCCATCACATTTTTCCGGCTGTTCAGAGTGATGCGACTGGTCAAACTGCTCAGCAAAGGGGAGGGCATCCGCACGCTGCTCTGGACATTCCTCAAGTCACTTCAGGTCAGCGCTCATTGCAAGTCTGGTCTCCACGAGATACACCACTTTTGCAGTCAGGTGGTCTTGCTATTGGTGTATGTTGTTCCTCTCACACAGGCCCTGCCCTACGTCGCTCTCCTCATCGCTATGATCTTCTTCATCTACGCTGTCATCGGCATGCAGGTGGGTACCTGGCACCTGCCTGTTGGCTTTTACTGAAATAAACTGCATGACATTGCAGATTAGATCCTTTGAAAAAAATCAGTCCCATGTTTATCATCTTCTGTGAATAAATGACGTGCCATAGTTTCAGAGAAGAATATGACTGTACATATTTTATTATCCTATTAAATAAAAAGTATCAGAAACTGAAAATAGACTACTTGTATTTGAATTGAATCAAATTTGTTTCCATTTTGTTAACATATTTTTTGACTCTTTAGGGGAACCTATCCTCATCTTAGCTTTTCTAAAGCAAAAGCCAACCATGCAAACAGTATGTTCTAAAGAAGTGTTTCACAAGAAGCCAATGACTGTTAAAATGTAGCTTAGGTTAATCATTTATAGAAATAGTTCACTTTCAACAGATGTGGCAGAAAACATCATTATATAGTGTTGAGTAGGAAGTTTTTCATTTTTAACTGTGGTGTTTGAATACATCCAATCGTCCAAATTTGCCCAACCTTGGGGCATTACTGACTAACATTAACATACATTTATTTTTTCACATTGAAGACTTGTCTGTACTAGTTTGTCTGACATGTCCCTCTGAGAATGCTAAATGTCCCCACGTAGGCGAAGAAAATGAAAGAAAAATTTTGTAGAAAATAGAGGAAAGTATTCCCATAGAGTCCCTGCAGTTAACTGGTTCTAATTGCTATTTATGTTCTAATATATTTCAATCTTGAAAGCACATTTCCACTTGTTAGTATTGGAGACTGTCGCTGGAAGTCAGTGAGCTGAAGGCCAGAAATATATTGGTCTTAGTTTCTAACATGGGTCTCTAACATGACCTGTTTTATGTTTATGAGATGAAACAATCACACAAGCCTGAGGGTGAATTTATTCTCCACTTTTCACATAGCAAGAGAGCCAAAGCATGTATCCAGGTCAGACAATGTGAGGAACATATATTTCTACAGTCTGACCTACAGCACATATAATAGTCATCTTAGAACTCTAATTCTTTAATCTTTGCTAATTATACATAACGTATACATAACAAATATTTAATTCAGGAGTAGCCAATCATATCTGCGAAGGGTCAACAGCCAGGTCAACTGTTCAAACCCAGGTGTGAGAACTCTTCTGCCAGTCAGTCCTCGAATTAGTAATCTAATTAGGGAGCTACAGAGTAAACCTGCACACACTGGCCCTTTCTGGATACGACTGGCCACCCCTGATTTAACTGCTTTTTATGTTTTTTTATTAAGCCATATTTGCATACTGTTCAAATGCATGCACTTTTATCGCCTTCAGCCTAAAAAGTCACTGCTGTTTTTGATTCATCCCCCCCCTCCCCCAGACCTTTGGAAAGATTGCCATGCAGGACCACACACACATCAACAGGAACAACAACTTCCAGACCTTTCCACAGGCTGTGCTATTGCTCTTCAGGTGTGCAGGGGCGGGGGAGTGTGCCGCCACGGTATGGAGATTTATACAAATAATACGTGCACACAAGGCCAGAATAACAAGCACGGCTCAGACGGAGTCTGCCCCCTGGTGGCCAACAGGTGTGCTACTGGGGAGGCCTGGCAGGAGATCATGCTGGCCAGCCTGCCAGGGAAGCGCTGCGACCCAGAGTCAGACTACGAGCCTGGAGAGGAGTTCAGCTGCGGTAGCAACTTCGCCATCATCTACTTCATCAGCTTCTTCATGCTCTGCGCCTTCCTGGTGAGTATGAGCCGTGCAGGGAGAGTGGGCAGGTATTGGGGGCCACTTTTCATTCAGGCCTCTGAGCAAAGCAGTATGAAGCCCATGTGTATGCAAGTGCGTCCCTGACAGGTGCCCCCCTTTCCCTTGTTTCTCCTGTTTCACTCTTTCCCAGATTATTAACCTGTTTGTCGCCGTTATCATGGACAACTTTGATTACTTGACACGTGATTGGTCCATCCTGGGTCCCCATCACCTAGATGAATTCAAAAGAATCTGGTCTGAATATGACCCTGAAGCTAAGTGAGAAACCTCTCTCTCTCTCTCTCTTTCTCTCTGCAGTATGGAGGTTGGCATAGTAGTAATGTGAGCTTCCTGAGCTGTGTTGTGTTGATTTATTCAGGGGGCGCATTAAGCACTTGGACGTGGTGGCTCTGCTGCGGAGAATCCAGCCTCCCCTGGGTTTTGGAAAGCTTTGTCCACACCGTGTTGCCTGCAAGGTACGTGCCGACAAACCACTAGCACAGAAACAGTATCTTAAACAGCACCCAAGAAGACAGCAGAACCATCAATTTCACAGAAATAATAGTGCCTAACAATATGTGTGAGGATTTTACAGTCTGTTATTAAAATTAAAAACTATGTTAGTATTAGGTTCGCCAATGGTGCCGTTCATTTATAGCCTCTCACTATCCAGTATTTGAAGGGAATGACAGATGCAGACTAAATACCCATCTTCTACCCACTTATCTGTAATGGGATATGAACAGCATGGGACACAAGGAAGGGGTTCACCCTGGATGGGATGCTGTTCCATTAAAGAGCACATATACACTAAGTGTTATTTAAAGATGCCAGTTTGCTCACACCAGACTGCAGGAAGAATCCCATGTGATATGGGGAGAACATGCAAACTCCATAAATATAGCAGGAGGATTTAATCCCCCAACTCTGAAGGTGTGAGACAGCAGTTCTAACCAGTGAGCCACTATGCCTCAGACCTTTTCTGGATTTGATATGGTATTATTCCAAATGTCAAACTCTCTTCATCTGTTTTTGTTAGGTTGCCGGGAGTGATTAGTGTTGCTATCATACTGTGAGACCCATTTTTCATTTTTCAATAGGCGGCTTGATTCTCCCACAGTGTTTCAGTATGACTCATGAATTTATGATTCTCTTAATGATGGTGCGTCAACTAGGCCCAATGCAGCCACAAACACAACCCCACTCTACTGGGATAAGTTTATTTTGAGGAAAGGCCAATTTTAGACATTCCTCCAGAAATGTATGAAATGGTGTTTTAAAAAAGGCAGGAAAGGTTTCCACCTATTGTTAATGCTAGTGCTGTCATAGAGATATGAACTTGGAATCAGCTGCTGCAAAGAAGGGTGGTAGGTCCCTTGGATTATTCTGCCCATCCTATATGAGAGTTACTGTTGTATAAAATCAACCCAAAGTGAGTTTTGTACCTTTATGTTGAAGTGGACAATTCAGCCACTGTCTCAGTGCTTAACTATTTGATTGGTTACTGTGGTACACAGTTACTTATATGCTTACATTTGTCTGATGTTTTTATCCAAAAACATGTAGAGGGATGTATTATAACTATACATGCGGTCCCTGAGATTCAAACCCACAATCCTTGCATTGTTGGCACCAGGCTCTTTGTTGAGCTACAGGCACGGTGCCATACTTTACTTCGTTGACTGACATAATGAACTGTGTCCCTCCATTAGGCTTTGATCAAGGGATGAAAACTCAACTTCTCTGGTCTGGCACCCTTAAGGAGGCATAGGTCTGGTAGGGCTGTGGCCCACCACCCCCACCAGGGCCAAAGGACCAGAACTACATTTGGGGTTCACAACTTGTCTAGCAGCACTGTATTATACTCTGTATAACTATCCTAGACCTATGTGTACTGTGGCAAGGTTTTCTGTGAGTAGACTTTTATCTTTTTTTCTTTACGTTCTGTTGTCTGCCTCTTTTCCATCCCCTTCTCCCTGGCAGAGGTTGGTAGCCATGAATATGCCGCTGAACAGCGACGGCACAGTGACCTTCAATGCCACTCTGTTTGCTCTGGTCAGAACCGCACTGAAGATTAAAACAGAAGGTCAGCCATAGGGCTGTGCTTGTCCTCCACCGTGGGGCTCATCTCCACTTCCATTGCCAGATACAGCTGACACTGAATGCATGGATTCATCATGTTGATGTGCATGACAATTTTGGCAAATTCAGCAATTCCATTGACAACTATATAGTCTCCATAGCTGTCTAGTAATATTGCCTGTTCTTTTTGGCTGTTGTGCTAAAACCCACCCCAAACAGGAAACCCTGATCAGGAGAATGAGGAGCTGAGGTTAATCATCAAGAAGATATGGAAACGCATGAAACCCAAAATTCTAGATGAGGTCATTCCCCCTCCAGATGGTGAGACATGAGACCTTTTTATACCTGACTGCTCCAGATCAGCATTAATGAAGAGAATTCACCTTTCTGTTTATTAAAACCTTTCCATCCCTTTCACGCATGTCTTCCCCTCAATCTCCTCTGTGGATTTATCCCCCGTGAGTGCACTGACTTCCTGTCTCTCTTACAGAGGAGGAGGTAACAGTGGGTAAATTCTACGCCACTTTCCTAATCCAGGATTACTTCAGAAAGTTCCGTAAACGGAAAGAGAAAGGCGTGCTGGGAGACCCCAACATCAATAACTCCTCTGCCCTACAGGTATATACCGTAGTTTGTCTGTGTTTTTCTTCACTGGAATAGTCCAGCACATGCATTCCAATACCTTTTAGGACCAATAAAAAAAATTATATAAGCTTTGAAGGCATGTGACGCACATGACACACACACTTGGAATAAGTTGTATTACTTATTCTGAGGTAAATAAACAATTTAACAGTCCTGCTTAACCAGTTTAGAATCGTATATCTGTGTACGCATACAGTATACAGTATATATTTATAAGTGAGAACATTTTCTCTCTCTGCCTGTCCCATGACCATGCCTTGATTTGGTGTTGCGTTATTGTGTGGATTACTGAGGCGTTTTATTTTTATGGTGATGGCAGTTTGCTGTGTGGCCTAACGGGCTGTTTGGTGCACCGCTGAGTGCGATGTCCCTCTCCGCATCTCATGCGGCCCCGTGTTTCTGTCAGCTTATTAATCCACTGGAGTGCCTGTGTCCGCAGTGACGGTCAGGCTGCGCGTGGGTGTACAGTACAGCGTATATACTGTGCCCCCCCCCTCTTCTGCGTATATCTGTGTCAGGCAGGGCTGCGTACACTGCAGGACCTGGGGCCAGAGATGAGACTGGCCATGTCGTGCGATCTTGAGGAAGAGGAGGAAGAGGAAGGACTTGGGGAAGACCAGGAGGAGGATGAAATTCATTACAAGGTCATTAGTATAAAGACCATATTAAATGTCACCCAGACTGACGTCGCCCGTACTCCTCTCCCATCGTAATTCTCGTAATGGCAATAAGACAGATTCCCTTCAGTCAGACCAATGGCACTTTGCACTTAAATATCGATAGATCGATTTTCCTACCTGAGATTGCTCTGTTTTCCTTTAGTACGTTACAGTAAATCACATTTAACATGTAATAAGAAATATACATAAAGAAATATATGCTGCTGGGCAGGAAAGCGGGGAGAGTTTAATGATAATAACATCTAACAAGCCTGTCTTGCTCCCTACAGAGTAGCGGCATGTTTTCTGGTCACCCAGACCTCGCCTCTCAGAACAGACGTGGTTCTATGGCACAGTCTTCTCCTAGCTCCCCCACCCCATTCTCAAGTGGACCACGGGGGGGGGCCCTCTCTAATGGCCTGGCCCATCAGACCTCTATGGCAGCCTTGTCAAAAGAGCCCAATGGGAATGCAGTGGTGGAATCAGAAGAGCCCAGGGGGATGGAGAACCGTAAGGTCCCCTCACACCGTCGGCACGGCTCTCACCGTCGGCGCGCTTCCACCAGAAACAGGATGGAGAATCGGCCGCCTAAAGACGCACCCAGCAGGCGAGTTTATCACCAGTGTCAGGGGCAGATGGGAAAGGCCTCACACAGAAGCAGGGGCAGGATCATGTAGCAGAATAACATGCAGAGAAACACGCCTACGTAACCAGAATGTAGCCTAGAACTCCGCATTTCACAAGCTAATGCGTTTGCTGTGGTTTGCTGTGCTTTTTGCTGAAGCCTTTCTCCTCGTGCTTTTGACCAGCAGAGTGCAGTACTACAATAGAACCTTCAGGTAAGATTATCACTATTGTTAAATTCTCCACTAGTACTACCATTTAAATTGGGGCCATTCCATTTAGGACAAATCTCCTCTATTTGTTATATTTCTTTATTTTCTGTCATTGGTTATGGCTTCACTATGAGTAATGTATATATTCCTGCATCCCCTTGTTTCAGCATTTGACTGAATTCGCTTTTACTTTCTACTGATTAAAAATAAATGATAAACGCCCTACTTCAGCTCCACTGTTCTATTTAATGCCATCCTGCACACCTCGCTGTTCTAGTGCTGCCTACTCATTTCCTTTTTGTCCTTGTTACCTCAATCTCCATCCTCCTTTTGCCCAGGAGAGACTCCGAGGACGCTTGCGTCGCTCCCGGTCGAAGGCACGGCGGCTTGGAGGAAGTCAGATGGGAGGAGTGCCCAGGGGAGCGGGGCTACTACGGCAGGGATGAGGAGGCGGGGAGCACAGTCTTCCGGGACAGGTACGGGGATCACCAACGGGGGCCAGAACACGCCACAAGTAACTCGTTATGATTGGACGCTCAGAGCGATGAAATGACAACGTTTGGGCCCGTTTTTAAGGCTAATGTTTGTAAACGTCTGTTAAAATGTTAATTCAATGAATGTCACATTATTGGCAGTTCCCATGACAACTGTATGCACAACCTTGCATGGGATCTGAGTTTCCGGCTGTCTGCTCCCGTTTCAGGCAGCTGTACCCTGACGCTCCATGCATGCACCCTGGGCACAGTGGGCATGAGTGCAATGCACAGGTGCCCGGACAGAAGCCGCACGGCACTCACTATGGCTACGGAGACTGCCAGCGGCCAGCTCGGCGACGTCTGCTTCCAGCCACGCCCACTGGTACCAGGCTGCCATTGTCTGCTATTCATTCAGCCAAAGTGTGCCGCGGCCTCCCCGCATTCAGCATGACCCCCCCCTTCACTCAGGACGCAGGCCTGCTTTCAGCATGACTCCCCCCTGTCACTCAGGACGCAGGCCTGCTTTCAGCATGACCCCCCCCTGTCACTCAGGACGCAGGCCTGCTTTCAGCATGACTCCCCCCTGTCACTCAGGACGCAGGCCTGCTTTCAGCATGACCCCCCCCCCGTCACTCAGGACGCAGGCCTGCTTTCAGCATGACTCCCCCCTGTCACTCAGGACGCAGGCCTGCTTTCAGCATGACCCGCCCCTGTCACTCAGGACGCAGGCCTGCTTTCAGCATGACTCCCCCCTGTCACTCAGGACGCAGGCCTGCTTTCAGCATGACCCGCCCCTGTCACTCAGGACGCAGGCCTGCTTTCAGCATGACTCCCCCCTGTCACTCAGGACGCAGGCCTGCTTTCAGCATGACCCCCCCCTGTCACTCAGGACGCAGGCCTGCTTTCAGCATGACTCCCCCCTGTCACTCAGGACGCAGGCCTGCTTTCAGCATGACCCCCCCCTGTCACTCAGGACGCAGGCCTGCTTTCAGCATGACTCCCCCCTGTCACTCAGGACGCAGGCCTGCTTTCAGCATGACTCTCCCCTGTCACTCAGGACGCAGGCCTGCTTTCAGCATGACTCTCCCCTGTCACTCAGGACGCAGGCCTGCTTTCAGCATCCAGTGTCTGCGGCGCCAGGACAGTGCCGACGACCTTCCCATCCCAGGCACCTACAACCAGAACTCGCCGCCCCGCCAGGCGCACACACAGGTGCAGTCGCAGCGTCCGTCGAACTAAACCAAGTTCGGACCCCTTTCCTCTGTCTGATGAACCCCCCCACACCTCTCCCCCCCCAGATGTATGGCAGCTACGAGTCCCGCCGCAGCAGCACACGTTCATCCGGCAGCTCCACGTCCTCGTGGGCCAACGCCAGCCCTCGGCGCAGCCGCCTGCTCTACGCCCCCCTGATCCTGGTGGAGGAGGACAGAGTGGGGAGTGGGCCCTTAGTGTGGGGCGACAAGAAGGGGGGCGAGGCCAGCCATTCTGACCCAGCCAGGCCCGGCTGGTACTGCGGCCCTGGGGGAAGCAGTGGGCCCCAGCCCTACCGGACCTATGCCACCTTGCGGGTGCCGGGCCAGCTCAGCCCGCACTGCAGTGACAAGAGAGGCAGTGCAGACAGTCTGGTGGAGGCGGTGAGAAGCGTCTTCATTAAAATTCTTTCCTGTATTAAACCTGCTGTGGAAATGCCTTTACGGCAGCTATTCAAGAAGAAAAAGGTCAGATATCACAAGAAAAAGAAACATTCACAGTGCTGATCTCGGGTTTATTTCAAATGCGAGGAATGCAGCTACATATCTGATGCATTTATAAATCACACTTTGTCAGCCGTGTGTTAACAATCTAATATTACCCCCTGCCCAGGTCCTGATCTCGGAAGGGCTCGGTATTTATGCCAAGGATCCCAAATTCGTGGCCTTTGCCAAGAGGGAAATTGCTGACGCCTGTCAAATGACCATCGATGAGATGGAGAGCGCCGCCAGCGACCTCCTGAGCCGCAGAGGGGCCGACGGGGGTGCCGCAGGGGGGCTCCTGACCCACCCAGACGCCGGAACCCTGTACAGCGATGACGAGCCCGTGAGAAGCCGAGACGAGGAGGAGCTGGCTGATGAGATGACGTGTGTCACTTCATTCTGAGAGTCGGCCGGGTGCAAGAGCTGGCCCAGGAGGACCAGCTGAGTGCCACATACAGGCAGAGAGGGAAGAGGAACTGAGAAGGGTGGAAAGGATGGATGAGCAAAGAGTGTATCAGATTAACCTGGAAGAGTGTAGCGTGAGCTACAGTACACTCAATATATAGCACATTTTTGTGAGGATTAATGTCCCAAAATGGATCTCTTATCAATGCTCCACTGCACCTCACATTTGTACATGAGTATATTGTCTTATCTTTTCATCAAAGTTGAATCGGTCATTGCAGGGGCTCTGGCAATGTCGGATAACAAACCTAGCAGAGCACAGACAGACACCTAGTGACCCCTGACCCATTGCTCCCCTGACCCATCCCATTCTCAGTGTATTGTATTAAGTTATCCCAGTGTTTTTCTGAAGTGGACTTCACCTTTCCATTTGGTATTCCCACATACTGTAGCAAACTACACCATGTTAAAATGCCATCAAGAACCCTATAGATATGGATGGTGCAAATGTCAGTTCCACAAATCAGCAGTGCTTGGTTCATTTGTAGCGTTTACATGACATTTTGTCTATAAGAAGCATATGCGTGCTCTTTTACGGAAACTGAAGAATTGATGTACCAGAAGACTAATGGAAAGTCTTTTACCTGGAACATGTTAAAAACATTCATATGCATACCTTCAGCTCCAGTTTTCTCATGTGGATAAAATGGAGTCAAAGGAAAACCTCCCTTTAAACTTTGTCTATTCTGAAAACTTCATAAACACCCCACATAAAAAAGACAGTGTGACAGTGTGACATGCTGGTTAGAACTGAAGAATTACTCATTTAAAAGGAGTGCTGTTAATGAATTGTTGTTCATTTGGAGAATTGTAGATGCATAAATGAAATTGGTAAACTGCTCTGTAAAGTACCTTCTGTAAGATGTTTTTGATGTACTTGTGAGATACCATTATATTTGTAAATAAGAAACGAGAACAAAGGGTTTCCACCAATTCATGTTGTCTTGAGTTTGTATACCATTGGCCTTGTTTGCATGCTGTGTCCGTCCTAATGTTTTGCCTGTCACTGCTCTATCGAACTGCATAGGAAGAGTGAGGTCAGGTCACACACATCATATTCGGCTCAGTTATCGGCTTTTCCCGGGCGTCTGTAAGTCACTTATGGGCGAGCAGCTTGAGCGGCTTTTGGAAACACGCAGGATCCTCTGAAGCTGGCTCCCCTCTGTGCCATTCCAGCTTTTCCTACTCTCTTCATATCCTGTCTTGAATGAATTTAACTGAAAATTCTAATCTTCACTGTTGACTGACAACATCATTCATGAACAACATGCTTCTCAAAAGAAGTTCGATCCCCATGTTCTATTATTATTTTTAAGCGTTCCATTAATATACCTGAAGGAGCAATTAAAATAAATTACATCAGATTTTTTTAAGCCTTTGGTTGCAAGCTAACACTTAAAATTGAGTCAGTATGTTTGTTTTGGAGGATGGAAGCTCTCTCTTTAACCCCTTTACTCTATAAGGAGGTCTAGTTCTTCATCCATACAGTTTCAGTTGTTTAATCATCTAAAATGGCAACAGTTACAGTAGAAAGCAGTGTAGTGGTAGTCTACATCAAATTTAATTCTGGCAACCAATTACATATCTGATTCCCACTGACAGAAATTAGTTGACAGGAACTAGTTTCTAAATCTATATCCCCTGTAATAAGTCCATATGGCAGTAGGATGCTAGCACTACTATTATAAAACATAATAATACTAATATGAACTACAAAGACTGGATACAATGAATGTTTTATTACTGGCACTACACCATTTTTATTAATCATTTTGTTCATCAATCAATGTTACAAAAAATGTAAACAATTTGACCAAAAAAGCCCCTGCATACACACTCAAGCTATCTTGTGTTACGTAACAGGAAATGGCTATTCCTCCAATACCTACGTAGACTAAAGCTTTATTATCATTGGCTGGGTAGTGGGCGATGTCCCGCTCTTGTTTCCAGTATCTAAGACGGTTGTTGGGTCTTTTTCTGTAGGACGCTCCATTCGGCTGTTGCCTTTTGTCGTTTTAAAACAGCTTGTGACGCAATATAGCTGTTACTGACTCCTTCCCTTCCCCCCGTGGGCTATTCCGGATAGGAAAACAGCCTCCCTCCACTCTGCCCATCGTCTAATCTCCAAGCAGGCGGCTACAAAATGGATATAGTAAATCAGGTAGGGTTACAATTACAATAATATTTCATTTCATATATTTATTTGTCTGGGATTATAACATCACTCATACATATATATTAAATGATCTATTTTATACGTGCTACAGTAATTGCGCTGTGGAACTACTTGATGAAAAAATAATGTGGAGCAAATATTGTATCTGTGTTGAAATGCCCAGTTCGTAGGTGCCGTAAAAGCCTATAGTCTAGTTAGGCTGAAAACGCGATAAACGTCGAAATGAAATGTATTACCAATCTGCATGGATAGCATTGCACTCTACTTCATATATAAAATTATTATCATGAGGGGATATATGTAGATAACATGTTTACTATATAAACATATTTATTTATATAATACACGTCTATTAAGTTTAGCGAAAAATATTATATTAATACTATTTGATACCATAAAAGAAAATAACAAGGAAAAAAATCGAGTGTTCTGATGTATGTATATAGACTGTTCTGATAATATAATAAAATATCATCTGTTCGAAATAAATACCTTAAAGCAGAATATGCAAATGCAGTAAAAGATATAGTCCAAAATCAAATATGCCAATATTCTGCCTTTATAATGCTAGCTGTTTTTACTCATAGTACAGGATGCTGCGGCAACGGCTATGCTACTCATGCAGATACCTTGTTGTTTTGCCGGGATGATAATTGGAAATGTGACAGTGTGAGGATTCAGCACAAAATCTCAGGCAAACTGTATACACGTCTCAATCGATTGAACGCCTTTATCCAACGATAAAAAGCCTTGTAGGCTATGGATAAAATTAAATGCACTGATATAAAATACGCAGTCAGACAATGATGGTGTGCTTTGCATTACAGCAAATAAAATTAGTCAACATTAAACAAGAGGAGAGATGCAATAAATCTGTGTATTGCTTTTTTATATGGTGGCGAATGAGACTCACAGACTTAGATGGGCGTACCTCTCCCGGGATGACTGTGATTCAGTCGCACCTTCTACGTCACCCTTAAAGAAATTAGATGGACACCGTCATACACAATTGTACAGTTAGACCATTGTATAACCATTGGGCATGGCAGCATTGCTTTTAAAAAGCGTTTATATCATATTCCATTTTAACATATAGGTGTCTTTTACCTGGTCACATTAATTTTGCCATAGGGTTGTTGCGCCGTCGTTAAGACATGTGCTGCCGTTCTGTTTAAAGCGACCTTTTTATGTTAGATCTAAAACGCCTCAGAGTCGATAGCACGGCTGCTGTTTGCTAACTGCAAATTTGACTTGAATTAAACAGAAGAATCTCAGCAGCCTTTATTCCCGTGACTTTTATGAGCTCGCCATCACTTAGCAGCCTCAATTTCACGTTGGATCGTCGCTATTTTCCTTTCGAAAGAGAAATTAATAGTATATCGAATTTTTCTGTGCCGTGTGTTTATTTGATATCGTTTTACTTTAATTACAAGGCACCTACTATTGCACATTATATGTTATGAATAGAGCCTAACAACTTTAAAGAAAGCATTGTCCTTTGCCTTTGATTAATGAAATTGTGAATCCATACTAACTGTTAATTTTGATGTTGACAGTTGGTTGCCTCTGGGCAGTTCAGGATCCTCAAAGTGCCCTTGGGGTTCATGAAAGCCCTGGAATGGGTAAGTCTTTATCATACTGGGGGAAGGAATCATGGTGCGTGCTCAGCTAGATCTACATATTAATGTCTCCTATTTGATTAATTTACAAGCAATACATATCCACTTAAGTCCCAAGATTACTCAAGTCTATTAAGTCCCTCCAAGATTCTGCTGTTCAACATTATACGCAATACCAAAGACAGGGAGCTGTTCTTGGACGGGCAGAGTGGAGTGTTTACAAATAAATGGCTGATATGTAAAAAATGAGTAGCCTATGGATTGGGTGGAATGTAATCCTTGATATTACTATTGTTTT